>NW_009242984.1:79115-86064 GCF_000388065.1 Fonticula alba | reverse complement strand
CGGAGGGAAGGCAACGGAGGGAAGGCAACGGAGGGAAGGGCGGGGGAGGGGCGCGCACCTCGGCCGGCGCCCGACGAGGATATCGCTCGATGCCCGCTGGCGCCGGCACCGGCGCCCAGGGAGAGGGGCGCAGGAGGGGCGCCCATGCTCACGTCGCCGGGAGTGGGCCGGCGGGGTGGCGAGGGAAGGGAGGAGGGGGGCGGGGAGGGAGACAGGGGGCAGGGAGGGAGGAGGAGGAGGAGCGGGAGGGGGGGGGGGCTGCCACAGGGTCCCGGGCAAGGTGGCGGAAGGGAGGGGGCGGGGGAGGAGGCGGGGAAGGGGGAAATATGAGTGGGGGAGGGGGGGCAATGTCGGTCCACAGCGACGCGCACGGCGGACCGGGTGGTGGTGGCCGAAAAAATAGCACGCCCGCCTTGGGCAGGAAGAGCAAGCGGGGCGCGGCGGCGGCGTCGGCGGCGGCAGTGACCCGGGGGGCTCTATCTCTGCGCGCGCGCGCGCGTCCCCTGGCCAATGCGCCAGGCCCCAGCTGAACGCTCAGAGTCGCTAGGCCCCCCCCCTCCCCCTCCGGGGACTCTTTGCGCAGGCCTCATGCCCCCCCCCCCCCCCGGGGGGCCCTGGCTGGGCCCGCCCGCCCTCCGGGGACGCCCGTTCGGAGCCCCCGCGCCGCCGCCGGGATTCGGGCCTGCGCGGCCGCTGCCCCGGAGGGCCGCGCCGCCCCCCCCCCCCCTCCCAGCGTCGGGGATCGGGCAGGACGACGACCGAGCCAGGGCACACGCATGCGAAAACACCGCCCAGGGGGCCGCCGGCGCCTGAAAGTCCCGGCGACGCTGTGCCCCCCCCCGCACCCGCGCCCGCGCCCGGTCCCTGGCCGGCCGGGGCCCGGGACCCGCCGCCAGATGAGCCACGCCCGGCCGGGCGATGGAGGCCGCCACGGGGGGCCCCCGGCCGGGGACGAAACACCCCAGCGCGGCGCAGCGCCCCACGCCCGCCGGAGGTTTCCTTAATCAGGGCGCCGCGTGTGGCCGCCGGATGCAAGCGCGCGCGCGCGCGCGCGGGCACGGGGAGAGAGGCCCAGCCAGCCGGCCGCCGGTGGCCGGCCGTCGCGCGCCCCACGCGCAGGGTCTCGCTCGCGCCGCCACACCCGGGCCCCATGGGCGCCGCCCCGGCGGACGGTAAACAATAACACCGCCCCCGGCCGGCCGAGTGCGCCCGGGCGCACACACGCACATATTTGCATGGACCCGCCTGCGCCCGGCCGGCACCGCACCAGGAGCACAGGGGCCTGGGCGCGGCGGCGGCGGCGGCGGCGGCGGCGGCGACGGACCGGTGCCAGGCCCCCACGGATGGCCGCGGGGGCTTTGGCCGTGCGGGCGCGGACGCGTGCGCACAGGCAGCGTCCGGCCCGCACGCCGAGGCCCATGCACCGGCCCGGCTCCCGCGCCCCGGCCCTCCCCCGGCAGGCCAGCCCACCACATCTTCTCCTTTCCCCCGCCCGAGAGGGAACTCCCGCCCCCCCCCCCCTCGTCCCAGGCCCGCCGGGCGGCGGCACCGGCGCCGGCGCCGGACGCAGCCCCGGGGGGTGGAAAACCAGCGAAACGCCGCCTGTCCCCAGGTCGAACGGGGGGAGGGGGGGGGGCGGGCGGGGGGCGCGGGAGGCGCGGCCCCCGCCCCGGCACCAGCTTCGAAAACACAACCTACCCGGTGTTCCCCTCACACATGCCGGCGGCCGGCGCACCCGGCCGGTGGCCCGGCCCGCCCGTACCCCCGGGAGAGGGGGGCCCTGGCTGGCGGCGACCGGAAGAGGAAGTTTCCTGAAAGAAGGCCCCCCCCCCCCCCGCCGCTGCCCACGCCGGGACCATATACCCCCGCACCCATACTGCATGTCCTCCTCCCGCTTGCCCGGCTCGCGGGGCGGCGGATCGCTTGCCGCCCACGCGCACGCACACACGCACGCACGCACGCACCGAGAGGGCCGGGGAAAAGACCGCCCCCGGGCCTTTCCTTCCGGCCGCCCGGAATAATAGGCCCAATAAGAAAGGCCCGATTTTCCCGAACAACAGCCAACGCCGGGTCGCGGATCACATGGCAGCCTATACGGCATAAGCGGCGCCCCCGGCATCGCCTCCGACGCGGCCCCCCCCCCCCGCCGCCGTGCTATTCAAAAGCAGGGCGAAGGGAGGACACACAGCGGGGAAGGGATAAAAGTCGTGGCGCTTCCTGTTAGTCTTCAAGGACAGGGGGAGGGTGTATTTTCGGCCCGCCAGCCCCCGGCACAAGAGGGACGGGCCCCCACCCGCAGGATGGAGAGACCGGGGGCCAGAAGGGAGGGGGGGGGGGGGGGGCGTGCAAGCAAATGGACCACAGGGAGCAAGGAGGGGAAGAGGGGACCAGAGGGCCCGCCCCGCGCCGCTCCGTCCCAGAGGAAGACCTGCCGTGCCCATCAAATTGACAGGAGCAGCGCATGCGCGGCACCCTGGACGCTGGCCGTGGCCGACACCACCGTGGCGATGGCCGTGGCCGCCTGGTTGCGAGTGATGGCCGGCTGGTCGGCCGCCGTGCCGGAGGCCAGCGACTCCGGCTCCTCGCCGAAGATCTCCTCCTCCGCCTGACACAGAGGCGCCAGCAGGCGGTCCAGCTCGGCCATCGACCGCTCCAGGCTGCTGACCGCCGCGCGGAAGAGGGCCCGCGCGTCGGGGACCTCGGCCCCGGCCGCCGCCGCCCGCGCCGCCTGCTTGGCCACCACCGCCGACAGGGAGGTCGCCTGCACGAGGATGCGCGCCGCCGACTCGGACACCAGCGCTCGGCCGGCATCCAGCACCAGGCGCAGCTCCGCATGCGACCGGGGTGACAGGCGAACCGGCCGCTCGTCGCCGGCCGCCGGGTCGCTGTCGGAGCCGCGGTTGGCCCGAACGGCCCCGTCCAAGCGCCGGAGGGCGACTGTGATCTGCCGTGCCTGCTGGGACAAGCGGGCCTGTGTGTGTGTGTGTGTGTGTGTGTGTGTGTGTGTGTGTGTGTGTGTGTGTGTGCGTGTGGTGAGCAGGAGCAGAGCGCGTAGGACCAGAGCACCGGGGCAAAAGGGCGAAGCGGGGAGAGCAGATGCGAGATGCGGCATGCGGCATGCGGCATGCGGCATGCGCATGCATCGCCAGCCCCACACACACATGGCACCGGCTTTCGCCGTGCACCGTACGTACATAGTGCTCGTTGTTCTCGACGTCCGGCCGACTGGCGGCCGCCGGGGCCAGCGGCTCGACCGCCGGGGCCTCGTCGGCCGTCGGCGGCGGCACCGCCGCACTCCCAGCCGCAGCCCCGCCCGCCGGGTCGGCCCGTGCCGAGACAGTGGAGCCGACGTCGACCAGCACCCCGGAGTCCGGCCCCCCCGAGACTCCCCCCGGCGAGGGGGACGGCGGGGCCGAGTGGCGATGCGACAGGGCAGCCCGGCCGCCCTGCTCCGGGTCGCCCTCCTCCCCGACACCGGGCAGGGGGGACACCTCCAGCAGCGGCGGCGGCAGCGGGCTCGAGGAGGGGCTCGAGGAGCAGGAAGCCGTCTCGGCCAGGTCGCACTCCGGGGGAGGAGGCCCGGCCACCGGGGCCGCCGGTGCACCGGCCGGCTCCAGTAGCGCCGGCGGCGCCAGCGCCGGCGCCAGCGGCAGCGGCAGCGGCAGCGACGCGGCCCCGGCCATGATGTGCACGGTGCCCCGGGGCCCCGGGGTGCCGGGAGCACTCGGGCGCTCGGGCTTCGGCGGCGGCGCCAGCGGCAACAGCGGCTCCTCCGTGGCGTCCTCCGCCAGCACCAGCGGCGGCGGCAGCGACATGTCCAAGTCCGAGCCATCCAAGTCCCCGACCGACCCGACGCTGCCGGGCCCACGGCCACCAACAACCCCGGCGGCGACGTCGGCCACAAGCGGCGGCGGCAAGCCGACCGCCCTCGGCCCACGGGCCGGGTCCACCATCATGCCCATGCCGCCCGCCGGGCCATGGCCCAGGGCCCCACCCAGCAGGGAGGGGTTGGAGGCGGCCCGCTCCAGGGCCGTCCCGCTGCCCGGCGGCGACCGGATGATCAGCGGCGTCATGTACACGCTGCTGGGCGACTCCAACGGCGGCAGCGAGGAGATGGACGTCGGGGCGGAAAAGCCGCCAGCCGCCCCGGCCGGCACCATCGGCACCATGATCGGAGGGGGCAGCGACCGCGCCGAGGTGCCAGGCACCATGCCCGGCAGTGTGTCGGGCCTCACCGGCAGCGAGGGCTGCACGGGGTCCGCCATGCCCGGGTGATGCTGCGGGGCCGGGTACGTGGAGTACATGTGCTGCTGCTGCTGCTGCTGCTGGTGGTGGTGGTGGTGGTGATGGAGGTGGTGGAGGTGGTGGAGGTGGTGGTGGTGGAGCTGTGCCGCGTGGGAAGGGGCCATGCCGTGGCCTTGCGCCGACGCCGGTGGAGGATGCGGCACCGGGTGCGGCAGGGGCATTGACGGCGGTGGCGGCGAGCGCGACTGCTGCTGCTGCTGCTGCTGCTGCCGCATGCCATCCGAGGGCTGGTGCGGATGGCTCTCCGGGTGCGGGTGCGGGTGCGGCTGCGCACCTGCCGGCGGGTGGCTCATGCCAGTCAGCGGCGGGGGCAGAGCCGAGGCCGGCCCCGGCGACGCCGTGGCCGTCAGATCCCCCGCACCCGGGGCCCCCTCCAGCGGCGACGAGGGAAGATACATCGACAGCTTGGTCAGGGCGATGAGCTGGCGCGAGCCGCTGGACTGGCCGTCAGCCGCCGCATCGCCAGCCCCGATGCCGGCCCCACCGGCCAGGGCCACTTGCGTCAGGCCGATGGCCGCCCGCGAAGGCGAGCCCCCCATCCGCATGCCCGGCTGCCCGGGGCCGGTGGCCGAGCCATTGGCCAGCGCCACGGCGGTCGCCCCTTCCAGCGGGGCCCGGACCATCGTCCGCAGGGTCGGGTCATTGTCCGCCAGGCCGCGCTCCCCGCCAAAGAGGCCCCCCTCGCCGAAGGAGATGGACAGCTCCGGCGACCCGAGCGGCACATACCGATCGTGCGACTGGTGGTCCCGCCGGCGGAGGCTCCGCAAGAAGGCCACATTCTTGCGCTGGTCCGACCCGGTCGTCAAGGATGACGAGGCGTACGCCGATCCCGGCGTCCGGGGCTCCTGCCCCACCGCCACGCGCAGGCTGCCACCATGCCCGCCGGGGGTGCTCGGCGACAGGGCCGGGCCCCCGGCATCCAGGAGCCCCTGCCCGCGGGCAATCTCAAAGACCGACCAGGCCCGGGCCCCGGTCTCCGTGCAGTAAAGGTACGGCCGGCCGGCCGGGTTCCGGGAGTATCGCCATCCGGGCGGCGGCGCCGGCAGCACCTCGTCGCCGATGCGCACGGGCCGCGGCCGCTTCAGATCGATGAACCGATCTAGCTGGGCCAGGGCTGGATCCCGGGGCCATTCGTCCGCCCGCCCGCCAGGAGGCGACGGCAGGGACAGCAGGTCAGCAAGCGCCGGGGACATAGGCGGGAGGGGAGGGGGGGGGGGGGGAGGAGGAGGGAGGAGGGAGTCTGTGCATGCATTTGCATGTGCCCACAACTGCACTCAGATACATGTGCAACTACATGCAACTACATGCAACTACATGCAACTACATGTAGACGTATGTATACACAGCCATGCACACACACACATACATACACAAATACACACACACGCACCAATCTGATCGGCCAGGTAGTCGGACGTTTGGAAGAACTGCACTAGATGCGGCGGGAAGAAGCCCGACTGGCCGGCGGTGTTCTGACCGAAAAGATAGCCAGCCGGCGCACCACCGGGCAGATCCGCCGGCGCGTCCATCACCCGGATCACTTCGTCCCGGCTGAAGGGCAGCATCCGATGCATGCCCGAGCTGGCCTGCGGCGCGTGCGCCATCAGCGCATGCGCCATCCGGTAGAAGCCCTGGTCCAGGCGCGTCAGGTCCATCGGGCTGGCCGCCAGGGCCACGGCCGGCGCCGCCGCCGGCGGCCCAGCCAGCGGCCCAAAGAGCCCCCCGCCGGCCAGGTGCGACGACGAGCCCGTCAGTACCACGCTGGCCGTCGGCCTGGGGGGATGGCAACGGAGGCGGACTCGGGCCCGGCCGCGGTGGTGATCGGCCGCGGGACCGGGCCGCCGGGCGTGTGTTGCGGCTCCGGCTCCGGCTCCGGCTCAGCCTCCTCGCCGCCATCGTCGGTGGTGGCGTCGTCGTCGCTCTCCAGCCCCGGCAGGAGCAGCAGCTCCGGCAGGAGGTCCGGGCTACTGTCGTCCGTCAGGAGGGTCCCCCCCTCGAGCCGGTCGGCGCCCGGGTCGAGATCCTCGTTGGAGGTCGTGCGCATCAGCATCAGCTCGATGGAGTCCCGGTCCGAGGGCTGGATGAAGGCCCCGCAGGTGGGCCATTCCCGGGCCAGCGACTGGTCCCCGGTGAAGGTGAAGGACATGACCTCGGCCGTGTCCCGGCTGACCGTCTCCACGAAGGCCTTCGGGAACCAGCCAAAGCGCTCCGGATGATCGTAATTCGCCCCAAGCCACCAGTCCGACGAGGCCAGGTCGATGTCCGGCTCCGTGAGCCCGGCCTCATCGGTGGCCCGGAGCAGGACAATGTGGTCATTCAGCTGCAAGGTGAGGAACTCGGTCGACTCGGCCGGGTCCAGCAGATCGCCGGACTCCAGCGGGTCGTACCCGAAGACCGCGCGCACGATGTGGAACATGCTGTGGGCTGGCGCGCAGAGGGGGGGGGGGGAAGAGAGGGAGAGAGGCGTGAGCGGGGTGGGCCGGGTACCGGGCCGGGGGAAGGCTCCGGGCGGACGGGGCAACCGCAGCGATGACCAGGCGTACGGAGGCGGCAGGGAAGGGCCGGAGGGGGAGGCGCGAGGGGGCTCTACCACAAATCCGGGGCCATCGCAGGCCGGCGGGCACAGGAAGGCAAACGGGCAGGG
>NW_009242984.1:71688-78091 GCF_000388065.1 Fonticula alba | reverse complement strand
CCGGTGTTAGGTGTCCCGCCCCGGGGGTCAAGCAGCGCCGGACTGCCCCCCCCCCCCCTTCTAGCGTGTGGGCCACGCCGGCCACGGACTGGGCCGGTGCATTGTCCTTCGCCCGCCGGGCGCGGGGGGTGGGGTCGCCCATGCCGGCCGGAGGAGCGTTGGTCTGCCCTGCGCCGGGCGCAATATTTGGTCCGCGGCTGGGCGCGCGTCCCCGGGTGCACGGCCCTCTGCGGCGCCCCGGCCGGCGAAGGAACCCGGCCAACCCCCGGGGCGCGTTGTTCGCCGCCGGCACACGCAGCACCCCCATCCGTCCGCCTGCCCTGGAGGGGGGGGGGGGCGGGGGATGGGGGCCGGACGCCGGGCCGGGACTCATGGCTGGCCGGGCCCGATCAGCCGCAGCTCCCAACGGGCCTGGGCCTGTTCCTGGGCGACCGACCGGCTGCCGCGCCACTGACCCGCGGGGGAGGGGGGGGACAAGAGACAAGGGACGGTCCGGCCCGCCCCCCACTCCAGTTCCCTGGCACACGTGCGCGGCGGTCTCGGGCGTGGAGAAAATGGAAAGAAAAACGCCCGGCCGTCTGGAGGCGAGCCCAACACAAAAGCGCCCCCGTGTCCGTGCAGACGCATGCACCTTCGTGAGCATGCGTCTGGCGTCCTCCCCCCCCCTCCCGCAGATGGCAAAGGAGATGCGCGCACACACACACATGAAAAGGCGAGCGAAAGAGAGGTTTGCTGAATGTCCATTCAAGGGATAGTGTGAATAAAATGAGGGAAAGGTCGAAGGGGACGCCCTTCGGCCGGCGGCCACGCCAGGGGGAGGGGGCGAGGCGAGGAGATATCTAACAACGTGTGGAGAGCCGAGGTCGGCCGGCCGGGCGGCGGAGAGGGGAGACGCGGAGGGGGGGGGGGGGGGGGGGGCCGCGGGGGCGCGCGCGCTTGCAGGCAACGGCGGCGCCGCGGCCAACACCCGCGCACAGGCGCAGCCCATGCGCGCCCCTGGGGCCTTGCTCGGCCGGTCCCCCTCCTGCCCCCTCTCGGCACCCATCGGCCAGATGTGGTGGGAGGTGGCTCGGTCTCCGCCCGACCGGGCGAGCACGCGCACGCGCACACCCCGGGAGGAGCGAACACAAACGAAGAGGAGGAGCAGGAGCCGGAGCAGGAGCAGGAGCAGGAGGGGAGAGGCACACGGGAGACACGGGTGTGTATGTGTTTATATGTGTGTTTGTGTGTATGTGTGGGCGCACGCGCGCGCGCGCGCACACCGCGCACCGCGCACCGCGCTTCTCGCCGCCCGGTGCATTCATGCGCGCGCGCGCGCGCGCCAAGGAGAGCGGCAGTGGAGGCCGCACGGCCCCCCCCCCGCCTCCCGCGCCTCGGGGGCCCTCCTCTCTCCTTAGCGATCGATCTCACCGAACACCACATCAAGCGTACCCAGCAGGGTGACCACATCCGAGACGAGGTGGCCACGCGCCAGGCGGTCGATGATGGCCAGGTGGATGAGGCCAGGCGGGTGGATGCGGCAGCGGTACGGGCGGTTGGTGCCGTCGGACACCAGGTGCACACCGAACTCACCCTTCGGGGCCTCGATCACGGTGTACGTCTCGCCCTTGGGGACGGTGAAGCCCTCGGTGAAGAGCTTGAAGTGGTGGATGAGGGCCTCCATGGAGTGCTTCATCTCGGCGCGCGGCGGCGGCACGATCTTGTGGTCGTCCACCTTCACCGGGCCCGGGGGCATCTGGTTGATGCACTGGCTGATGATGCGGCAGGACTCGCGCATCTCCTTCACACGGACCATGTACCGGTCGTAGCAGTCACCGCGGGTGCCCACCGGGATCTCGAAGTCCACATACTCATAGGCATCGTAGGGCTGGGCCTTGCGCAGGTCCCACTTGTGGCCGGACGCACGGAACAGCGGGCCGGACAGGCCCCAGTTGATGGCCTCCTCGGAGGAAATCACACCGATGCCCTGCAGACGCATCTTCCAGATCCGGCTGCCGGTCAGCAGCTCCTCCACCTCGTCCACACGGGAGGGGAACTCCAGCGACCACTTGTGGATGTCATCCAGCAGACCCAGCGGCAGGTCCTGCGCCACACCGCCGGGGCGGAAGTAGGCCGCGTGCAGGCGCGCACCGCACACACGCTCGTAGAACTCCATGAGCTTCTCACGCTCCTCGAACATCCACAGCAGGGGAGTCAGGGCACCGACATCCATGGCGTGAGCGCACACGGCCATGATGTGGTTGGAGATACGAGTGATCTCTGCGCGTGCGTGGGGGGAAAGGGGGGGGGGGGCGGGGAACATCGAGTCAGGATGCGGGGGCAGCAGCAGCGGCGGCGGCGGTGGCGGCGGCGGCGGCGGCGACAGCGACGGGTGTGCGTACCGGCGAACATGGTACGGATGTACTTGGCGCGCAGGGGGGCCTCAATGCCCAGGAGGTGCTCGACGGCCAGGCAGTAAGCCTGCTCGTTGCACATCATGGAGCAGTAGTCCAGGCGGTCCATGTAGGGCAGGGCCTGCACGTAGTTCTTGTACTCGATCTGTTTTGATCCCCCCGCCCCCGGCCCGGGAGGAGGCGCGAGGAGGGAGCGGAGGAGGAGCACCGGAGAGCCGGATGTCAGGAGAGGACGCGCAGGGGAGAGGGAAGAAGGCGAGGGGCAAGAGGAGGAGAAGGAGGAGGGAGCGTGCGAATGCGAATGCGAATGCGGGTGCGGGTGCGCGCGCGCGGCCCATGACGACGCACCAGCTTCTCGGTACCGCGGTGCAGCAGACCGACGTGCGGGTCACAGTGGGAGACGTTCTCACCCTCCAGCTCGACAATCAGACGGAGCACACCGTGAGCAGCCGGGTGCTGGGGGCCGAAGTTCAGGGTGTAGTTGTCGATGAACGGGTCTTCGCATGCGGCACGCATGGGCGCAAGCGGGAGGGGCGCCGAGAGCGAGGGGGAGAAGGTCAGGACACGCGAGCAAGGGAGGGCAGGGGCGCCCCCCTACGCCCAAGGCACACACACACACACACATGCACCGAGCGATGGCGGGAGGGTGCACACAAGGAGCGGAGAGGGGAGGCATGCGCGTGTGCGTGGCCGTACCATGCTCGCCGAAGCTGTCGTGGAACACCGACGGCCGGGTGGCCTCAACGTAGGGGGTCACATTGCGCAGGGGGTTGCCGAAGCCGCCGATGTTGATGGTGCGGGTCTCGGGCAGGTCGCGCGAGGTGGCCGGGAAGGGGGGCTCCTCCTCACGCAGGTCCGGGTCGACCGGGGCCTGGCCAGTGCTGACCGAGGTGGCGTAAGCGGCGGCCACACGGGAGGTGTTGAACGAGGCGGCGGCGCGGGAGAAGGCGCTCTGCGTGGGCGCGCGAACACCGGAGGGGCGAGGGGGGAGGGGTCAGAGGATGCGCACACGTGCGCGGGGGGGGGGGGGGGGGGGGGCCGGCGGGCGGGAGTGACGCGGACACGAACCAGCTGGCCGGTGAAGGCGCGGCGAGTCAAAGAGGGCAGCATAGCGGCGATCGGGCGGGCCGGGAAGCAGGGGGCGGCGGCGCGGCTATACGGGGGCCTTCCTCAGAAAGGGGCGGGCGAGGAGGGGCGAGGGGAGGGGAAGCCGGCGCGGGACTTCGCGGGCGGCGTGGGCGGGGGGGGGGAGGGGGAGGAGAGGCGAGGAAGGGGCGAGCAAAGCGCAAGTGGGCGGGGAGGGGGGGGGGAAGGTGGATGCGAAGTTTCCTCTGTCCTTTCCCCGAGGCCCGAGCGAAGGTGGAGGCTGGTGGCGGAAATGACATAGAACAGCCGGGGCCGGCATGGCCGTTGTCAGCAGCCCGTGCCGGACGGGCGCGGGGCCTTCCTTCCCGGGCGCGGCGGCCTCCCCCCCCCCCCCTCGGAGGGCCGTGGGGCGCATATGGCTGTGCGTGCGTACGTGAGTATGGGCCGGGTGTTGGGGCAGGCGCGCGCGGGCGCGCACGCACACCTCACCCAGGCGAACCCTAGACCGTCAAGCAGATGCACCTGCAGGCAACATTAGTCCCCTAGCCCGGAGGGGTGCGAGCCGGCGCCTCAGGCGGACGACCCGGACGCCCGCTGCGCGCTTGGGACACACACCGCGGCCTCGAAACGTAAGGAGCCCCGCAACAAGCTCGTGCCTGGAGAGGAGATGCGCCGCAGCCGGGGTCAGGCTGACTGGCCAGTGTGGGCAAACAAGACCGCCGACTGGCCGCCAGGGGGCAACCCCCCCCCCTCCCCCCCGGCTCCGCATACATGCAGGCCAGCCTGCTCTTTCTCTCGGAGAGGCCGGGGCCTGCGCGTGCGCGCGCACGCAGCACAAGTCCCCCCCGCCACATACATACACACACACACACACACACACACACACACACACACACACACACACACATGCACGCCCCCAACACCGGCCACCGGGCGGCCTACTCCCTCCCCCCGCTGCCGGGGCACCAAAGAAAGCTCTGTTGACGCGGGGCGGAGAGGGGTCTCGGCGCCGGCCGGCCGGACCTAACAATCGTCATTCGGCCAGCTGCAGGAGGGTTCAGCGATAAATGGCGTTCCGTGTGCCAACTGACGCCACAGCGCATGTGATCTACCGGCGACGGCACGCCGGAATTGTGGCCGGCGGGGCGGGGGGGGGGGGCAAGCAGACTGCCAGCCCCGGACCGGACTCATGCGGCCGCATCGCCCAGAGCCGCGTGTGCGCCGCGGTGCATTCGCCAATAGAAGGGAGCATATGTGCATACGCATGTGCGCGTCTGTGTGTGTGTGTGTGTGTGTGTATTCTGTTCCGCGGGGAAAGACGGTCGCACGCGCACACGGGGGCCTCTCGATCGGCCGCACTTGTGCTCAGTAGTAGAGACTGGCCGCGAAGACGATGTCACGCTGGATGAGCTTGCAGGCAAGCTCGAACTTCTCCGACAGGTCGAAGTTGCCCATGACCCGGGCCGCGTTGCGCAAGTCGCGCAGGGCCTCGAACAGCTGGGTGATGCACCGGACGATGGTGCCCTCCTCGACGCTGGTGAGCTTGGTGATGTCGAGGAAGGACTGAAGGCACGGGCGCCGGGGCGAGCCGGTGGGTCAGTATCAGATGAGGTGCATGTGCGTGTGCGAGAGGGAGAGAGAGCGAGACAGAGAGAGAGAGAGAGAGGGGGGGGGGGAGGGAGGGAGCGAGACAAAGAGAGAGGCGAGGCATGCGCCTCCCAATGCAGGGGCGCCGAGAGAAGGAGCCGGACGCACCATGCCCTTGGCCCACTCGTAGACCGCGGTGCACAGGTCGAAGTTCAGGCAGTTCTTCACCTGCTCAACCGGGTCCAGCAAGCTGGTGATGTACTGCGACGTGTTGTTGACGAAGATGATCGAGTACTCCTCCTTGCCGGAGATCTCGGCCTCCATCTTGAACACCTCCAGCGAGATCTCCCTGACCTCGCGCATGGCCTGGAGCGGGAGAGAGAGAGAGAGAGTAGCACAGCAGGGACGCCGAGAGTGTCACCGGGTCAGTGGGGGGGGGGGAAAAGGACGGCAAGATACCCCGCCGTGGTTGCCGGGGAGGGGGGGGGGAAAGCAAACGCACCTCCACCAGATGCACCGGCAGGTCCTCCGTCGACACCAGGTCGCACTTGCCCTGGAAGACAAAGCCACTGACAATGGCCGCCAGCTCGGCCGATGACAGGTGCACCAGGGTGTTGTTCATCAGCAGCTCGGTCAGCACCAGCGTGGCTCCGTCATGCCGCGACAGCGACCGCAGCTCGCAATTGATGCGGCCCTTCATGGTCAGCACCCCGCGGTCGGGGCCCTGGATGAAGTCCACCCGCCGGAGGACCTCCACCCGGCGCCGGTAGTCGGCCATATTCACCAAGAAGGTCCGCGACTCGGCATCCAGCTCGGCATCCAGCTCCTGCAGACGGTCGCGGAGATAGGCCACCTCCATGCCGGTGTTGAGCTGTGCGAGTCCCGCCGCGGCCGAGACGGACGCACGGAATCAGCCGCACGGGAGGGGCGCCCCGGGGCGGGGAATAGAGAGAGAGGGGGGGGGGGGGGGAGGAACAGAAGGGGGTGAGTACCGGCGGGTCAGGGGCGAGACGAGAGGTGGCAGAAGGCGGGGGGACCACCGGCAGCTCGGGGGCAGCCCCCTCGGGCGGCGGCCGGTCCACGTACATGGTCATCCAACAGCGGGCAGGAGGACGCCTGGAAGACGGACTCATCCTCCTCGAGGGCGGCCTTGTCGCGCATGTAGTCCAGGTTCGACAGCAGCGAGGCCGGCTCAAAGGCCTCGAAGGTGCCCTGCTGGTGGAAGTGCGCGTCCGCCTGCAGCAGGAAGTCCTTGATGTTGTTCCGGTGCGTGACGTTGATCGGCATATGCGGGGACTTGGGCATGCCCTGAGGAAAGAAAGGGAGAAGGGGGGGGG
>NW_009242984.1:62344-71598 GCF_000388065.1 Fonticula alba | reverse complement strand
GGGGGGGGGGGGGGGGGGGGGGGGGGGGGGGGGGGGGGGGGGGGGGGGGGGACATCAGCCATCCCGGGAGGCATGGCCGGCCGGGCGTACGGCGCGTGCGGCGAGCACCAACAGTGTCAGCAAAAGTGCGAAGGATGAAAGTCCAAACGCCGAGGGCGCCCCGCGGGTGCGTGCGACCGGCCCCCATCATGGCAGAGGCCCATGAGCCGAGCCGCCAGCCCTCCCTCCACCACTGGACAGGGGGGGCGAGAAGCGCAAAACAACAGGGAAAAGCAGCAGCCGCTCGCCGTACCTCCAACTCCTGGGTGGTGACCATGGTGATGGCCATGCCGTGGATGTGGCACGGAGTCTCCTGGGTGCCAAGCCCATCCGGCGACCGGAGGAAGTACCCCCCGAAGACATTGCTATCGCGGCCGCCCTCGCGCAGCCGGTGCTGCAACAGCACCAGCACCTGGTCGCCCCGCACCGAGCAGGCCCCGGCCTCGGGCTGGTCCAGGGTTATCGGGGCCCCGGTGCGCCGGCTCAGGAAGGACACCCCGGTCAGCTGGACCAGCGCCAGCCGCCAGGGGGGGCACGCGAGCGGATCCTCCAGCCGCATCAGCTGCATGCGCTCGGCCGCGTGGTCCTTGCGCAGGACACACTGGGCCAGGGCCTCCAGGTCACCCTTGCACTGCGAGCAGGTGAAGGCCTCGGAGCCCAGCAGCCGTGCGATGTCCTCCTTGCAGGTGGCAATCTCCTGGCTGCGAGTGATGGCCTCCTCGGCCTGGGCCTGCTGGTTGAAGGACCGGGACAGGAGGTCCTCAATGATCAGCTCCTCCACCCGGTGCACGCTCAGCACCATCATGTATGTCAGGCGGAACTGCGAAATGAGCTGCGTCGGCGGCCGGAGCATGATCTCCCGGAGCTCCACCAGCTGTGGCCCATGTGCCCGGAGGAAAGAGCCCCATGTCAAGGAAGGCGGCCGACAAGGAAGGTAGGCCGGAGGGGGTGGAGGGGGGGGGGGGGGGGGATCCCATGCAGGCAAGCAGGTCAGTGGACGGGTTTCCGAGTGACATTCCCGTCGAGAGAGGGGGCGGGGCAGACGAGGAGTCTGTGATCGGTGACATGCCACATCCCCGGGGCACATCCCCGGGGCACATCCATGAAACATGCGCAGGGCACACATCCACAGCACACGCAGCAACACGCACCGAGGGCATCTTGTGCCACACCGGGATCAGGACATTACCGGCCGAGTCCAGGCCACGGCGCCCAGCGCGCCCGGCCATCTGGATGAACTCCCCGGGCGTCAGCAGTCGGTGGATCATCTTGCCGCTGGCATCGCGCGTGCCATCCGGCTTGTCCAGCGACGAGAAGATCACCGTGCGCGCCGGCATGTTGACACCCATGGCGAAGGTCTCCGTGGCGAACAGGACCTTGACCAGACCGTCGGAGAAGAGGATCTCCACCATCTACGGGTTTGGGGGGGGGGGGGGGGGGGGGGGGGGGGAAAAAAAGAGACACGAACACATGGTCAGTGACCGGGAGGCGGCGCCCAGGAGGGGGAACCGGAACGCTGGCGAGTGTGTCTGTCGGCCGGTCGGCCGGCCCCCCGAACATGCATGCGCACCTCCTTCACGATCGGCAGCAGGCCACTGTGATGCACACCGATGCCGTTGGCCAGCAGGCTCGACACAATGGTCACCTGTGGCAGCATGCGATCACTCTCATTCAGCCGGCTCAGGCTGTGCCGGATGATGCTGTGGATCTTGGTCCGCTGGATGTTATCCAGCAGCTGGACGCGACCCTTGCCGGAGCCCTGGTCAACCAGACGCTGCGCATAGTGATCGCACCGCTTCTTGGAGAAGGTGAAGATCACCGCCGGCAGCTGGCTCTCCTTGTTCAGGGTGTTCACCAGCCCGCTGTAGTCAATGTTCATCATCTGCGCGAAGGAGGAGCCGCCGCGACCGCCGCCGCCGCCGCCGCTGCCGCCGCCGCGACCACCGCGACCGCCGCCGCCGCCGCCCCGGCCTGCAGGGCCACCGGACTGGCCACCGCCACGACCTCCGGGGCCGCCGGACTGACCGCCCCGGCCAGGAGCAGCAGCCGGGCCGCCTCGGCCGCCGCCACCGCCACCGGACTGGCCACCACCACGACCAGGGGCACTGGCGGCAGCTGAACCGCCACGCCCCCCCCGGCCGCGGGCTGGCTGGCTGCCCCGGCCGGGGGCACCAGCTGGGCCGCTGCCGCTGCCGCCGCCGCCGCCGCCGCTCGGACCCGGCCCGGAGCTGGATCCGCCACTGTCACCATCGATCAGGAAACGCTCGGCAGCCTGAATCGCCCGGTCATTGAGGTCCTTCTGGCCGGAAGCGAAGAAGGTGAAGAATTGGGACTGATTCTTCTGCGGCCCGAAGCTCGGTGTGATGGCCATCCTGAAGTCCAGCGGAACCGGCCGGTGCGAGGTGGACACAACGTACACCTGCCGCTGCTTGATGCGTCTGTCGCCAGTGCAGCAAGTGAAGTGGGCAGGGGCCGACCGACCGACCGGGAGACGGAAGCAGCGAAGGAGGAAACGGCCCAAGAGAAAGACAGGAAAGCAGCCGGACACATCGTTAGCACGCGCCCATGCAGAGAACCCACACAGGAAGGGCCGGTCCCGAAGGAGGAGGCCACGCACCCGACCCAGTTGGCGAACTGCAGGGCATTCGGCACCGTGGCACTGAGCATGAGGATGCGCACATCCGCCGGCAGGAGCATCAACACCTCCTCCCAGACCACGCCGCGCTCCGGGTCATTGACGTAGTGCACCTCATCGAAGATGACCCACTTGACATCTCGGATCAGGTCCGACCCCTGGTACAGCATGCTTCGGAGGATCTCCGTGGTCATGATCATGCAGAAGGCCTCGCGTTCGATCTGGATGTCGCCGGTCATCAGGCCCACCGAGCTGAAGATCTTCGAGAAGTCCCGGAACTTCTGGTTCGACAGGGCCTTGATGGGGGAGGTGTAGATGGCGCTGTGGGCGTGGGGCGTGGGTGTGGGTGTGGCGCGATGACAGGCGAGGTGAGACATGCGGCTAGGGGGGGGGGGGGGGGGGGGGCCGATTGACCGCCGATGGAAGGGGAAAAAAGGGCGAAGATAGGGGGGGGGGGGCCGGACGGCGGACGTACCGCGTGCGCGTGCGCTCGGCCATGGAGATAGCATACTCCGCGACGGCGGTCTTACCGGCGGAGGTGTGCGCCGCCACGAAGACATTCTGGTCCTGCTCCATGCGCAGGATGGCCTGCTTCTGGAAGTTATCCAGCTCGAAGGGGAACTATTGAGCAGAGGGGGGGGCGGGGAGGGGGAGAAGAGGGCGAGCAGGCGGTGAGCATGAGCACGCGAGGATGGCAACCGGGATGGGGTCGACGCACGCGCCGGGCCGGCGATGGGATGAGCTCCTCGAGCGAGCCCATGGCCTTGGTGATGTCGTCCTGAATGGCCCACTGGTACTGGTCCTGGGGGGTGTCCTTGGCCACAGGCTTGGCGATAGCCTGCACATTATCCATCCGAGGGTCACCGGAGAAGGAGGTGGGAGAGGGAGAGAGGGAGAGAGGGAGGGGGAGAGGGGGAGAGGGGGAGAGAGAGAGAGGGAGAGGGGGAGAGAGAGAGAGAGAGAGAGAGATAGACGCGTGAGCGGGACGGAGGCAGAGGGGCCGGCACCATGAAGTCCGAGAAATGCGGAGGGAAGGCACCGAGCCACGCACCGAGGGAGCCAGCTCCGGCACATTGGCCATCAGGTCGTCAAGCGGGTCGAAGGGGACATCGGACGCCGGGGCCGCCGGCGCCAACGCGCCAGCCCCCTCCGACGAGTCCACCAGCCAGGAGAAGGACTCGCCGGCGTCGGCCATGCGCGTCCCCGAAATGCCGGGCAGCGACGACACCAGAGTGCTGGGGCTGGCTTGCACGCGCAGGCGCTCCAGCGCCGCCTCATGCAGTTGAGCAAAGGACAGGCCGAGATCCACGGCGGCCTCCGGGGCACCCGGGGCCGCGGCCTGGCGCAGCTCCTGCACCAGCTCCGTCGGCAAGGCCACCCCGGCATCGGCCACCTCCAGCCCGGTCAGGCTCAGCCCGGCCGGCCCGGTGAAGGCCGGGATCTTGCTGTACAGATCGGCCACCGAGGCCACCCCGGCCAGGCTGTCGAGGGCCTCGATGGCCTGGTATGCCCGCGCGCCCAGGCGCCCGGACAGGTCCAGCCCACCCGGCTGGAAGGGCTTCGACGTGGTGGTCCCCATGGTGGAGGAGGCCCCGCCGGCCTGCGGCTTGCGCGTCAGCGCCATGGAGTCGTTGGCCGTGCCGTCCGCGGTCGGGACCACCATGTACCCGGTGTCGAGGGCCGACTCGCCGAACCCGGAGAAGGCCAGGGCACAGGTGGCCGGCAGCGAGGCGCTCGAGTAAATGTGCTGCAGGGCCAGGTCCACTGAGAGGTCGAATTCGGGAATGGGGCTGCGCGTGCGCCGATGAGGGATAGGAGGGGGGAGGGGGCATTAGAGTGGAGCCGAGGGGGCTGTATGATGAGTCGCGCGCGCGCGCGCGCGCGCGTGCATGTGTGCGTGCGTGTGTGAGGTGGTGGGGGGTGGGAGTCAAAACGCACGCCTGGCTACGGGTCAGCGGGGGCAGGCGCGGGGTGAGCAGGCTGGCACAGGCGTCCGTGAAGGGGGTCGAATCGGCGAGGAGCTCGCCAGCAACCATCTATCAGCGGGGGGAGGCAGGGCAAGGGAGCGCACAGCAGGCCAGCGCGAGTCGGCAGGTGTAGGGAGGGGGAGGGGGTTGGGGAGTGAGCGAGAGCGAGAGAGAGCGCGCGCGCGCGCGCGAGAGAGAGAGAGAGAGAGAGAGAGAGAGAGAGCGAGAGCGAGAGCGAGAGCGAGAGCGAGAGAGAGCGAGAGAGAGCGAGAGAGAGAGAGAGAGAGAGCGAGAGAGAGCGAGAGAGAGAGAGAGAGAGAGCGAGAGAGAGCGAGAGAGAGAGAGAGAGAGAGAGAGAGGAGTGCTAGGCATGAGCAGCCACGGCCGCACCAGGTCGCTACGAGAGGAGAAGATGGACCCGCAGAAGGCCGCATCGGCCGGGACCTCGGCCGAGGGGGCCACCACCGGCAGGACTTCACCATCAACACTGGACGTGAGCAGGTGGATGGCAGTGATGTCGGAGTTTGGCTCATCGGCTAGCCGAGGAGGGGAACATGCGGAGTTAGGTGGCGAAGGGGGCAGCCTCTGTGTGGGGGGGGGAGAGAGAGAGAGAGAGAGAGAAAGAGAAAGAGAGAGAGAGAAAGGGCGTGACAGGGGGTGTGGCGAACCGCCGCAAAAGACACGGCGCGGGAGGGGAGGGAGCGTACCATCGGCCTGGGCCGCCTCGGCGCCGGCGTGCAGAGCGATGTCGCTGAGCTGAGTAAGCAGTTGGTCCGCCGTCAGCTTGGGCATTTTGGCGGGGGAGCTCGGACCTGTAGAAAGGGGAGGGGTGTTGGCGTCAGAGGGGGGGAGAGGGGGGAGAGAGCGCACGTGCGATCGAGAGCAAGAGAGAGAGAGAGAGAGAGCAAGCAAGCAAGCCGGCAGGCGGGGGGGCGGCAGGCAACAGACCAGACGAACGCACTTCAGCCGAGGGGAGGCGATGCCACAGGAAGGAGGAACGAAGGGAAGTACACAATCACACAAACACACTGAGAGAGGAAGGGAGGGAGGGAAGGAGAGCGGAGGCAAGCGGGCAATCGCGTTCGGGGAGCGCTGAGGAAGAGCGAGAACAAGAGCAGGAGCGAGAGGGGAACTGCCCGGGGTGGCTCGGGCTGGCTGGGCCACAATGCCCTGCTCCGCCCGCACTCATAGGCCCCCGCCCGGAGGCCGCCTGGCTGAGATTGCGCAAAGGCCGGAGTCGCGACCCGGGCCCGAGAGGAACGCCGGGCCGCCGGCCAGGATCACCGCCACTCAATTCGGGCAACTCCCCGGCAAATGGGCCGGGCCGGGGGCCGCAGGCTGCAACAGCCTCCAGGCGCGCCTCACGCCCCCCCCTTTCCAGACACGCACAAGCAATTCGACGCAACACTGGCGCGCGCCGGCGCGCGCGGTTCCGCGACACAGCCCCCAGCTTGCGAGTCCCATTTCTCCGGGGGTGGGCATGGCGCGCCGCCGGGGCAGCACGTGACGCTCGCCTCCCTCGCCCGGTGGCAACAGCCAGCCCGCCCGCCTTTGGCGGTTCACTCGGAGGCAGGCGGGCTGAGCCCGCCGCCCCGGCCCCCCCCCCCCGCCGGGCGATCTAGGCCGCCGGGGGCCGGACACGCGCGCGCGCGCCCGTCCCCCGGCCGCGCTCCGCTCAGGGGGCGACGCTCGCCCGGCCCCGGAATGCCCCCGCCGGCCCCCCCTTTCGATCGGCCCATTTCCGGCGGGCGACACGGACCGGACGCGCGTCGCCAGGCCAGGCCGGCCCCCCGCCCCCGGAGACCCCGCTGCCCCGGAGGCCGATCGCAGGCTCCGCGTCCCATGTTTGTAGGCCCGTGCGGGCCGGCCAAAAGCCACCGCCACAGCGCCCCTCCGCCCCAGGCCCGCGGCAGCCCTGTTCCCTTTTCCTCCCCCCCCCCCTCCTCTCCCCCTGACCCGCCCCCTCCCGCCCTCCTCTCCCCCTCCGTAGCACCATGGCCCACTTCCGCCCCGGGCGCCTGAACGCCAAATCCACCCTGCTGATGCTGTGCGATGTGCAGACGCGCTTCTCCGAGGTGGTGTCCTTCTTCCCGTCGGTCTCCTTCGTGGCCAACCGCATGGTCCGCGCCTCGACCATCCTCGACCTGCCGGTCATTGCCACCGAGCAGAACCCCCTGCGCCTGGGGGCCACCGTGCCCGAGGTGGGCCTCGACGAGCTGGTCACCTCCGGCCGGGCCTCCGTCTACCCGAAGACCAAGTTCTCCATGATGATCCCGGAGGTGGTGCGCGACCTGGAGCGCATGAAGCCCAAGTCGGTGGTGGTCTTCGGCCTGGAGGTGCGCCCCCCCCCCCCTCGATGCGGAGCCGGGCTCTCCCTTGCTCTTGCTTTTGTGTTTCTTCCTTTTCTCTCTGCCCTTCGTCCCGTCGCCTCCTTGGCCTCCCGGGCCCGGCTTCGCTCGCCAATCCGGGCGCTTTCGCGGAGCAGGAGGGCCGGGTCCTCCATATGCCCCCGTGCTACCGCCACTCGCGCTGACACATGCCTTCGGCTCTCCCCCCCCCCCCCGCACCCCCCTGTCGCACAGGCGCATGTCTGCGTCCAGCAGACGGTCCTGGATCTGCTGGCCCGCGGCGACGTGGAAGTGCACGTTCTCACCGACGGGACCTCCTCGCAGCGGACCTTCGACCGCCAGACTGCCTTCGAGGTGCGCCCTCGCCACCGTTCCCCCTCGAGCTGAGTGTTCCGCCCCCTCTGTGCGAGGCCATCCGGCCCACTGACCAGTCCCCCTTCCCCCCGCGTGCGGGCATACACACACACACACACACACACACACACACACACACATGCTGCCAATGCAGCGCATGAAGCAGGCCGGCGCCTTCCTGACCACCAGCGAGTCGGCCCTGTTCGACATGCTGGAGAACTCCGCCGACAACCCCCACTTCAAGCCCATCTCCAACCTGTGCAAGCAGCTCCCCCCAGACACGGGCATCCCCTTCCAGAAGTGAGCGGCGCCAACCTGGTCGGGTGACGGCGGGCCGCCTGATGCTCCACCCACCTGCCATACCTCCCCTGAGGTCCGGCCCTGTGCGCACGCTGCTGCCCCGTCCCGCGGCGGCAAAGCGCGCGCGCGCGCGCGCGCATGGGCAACCACGCCCAAAGCAATAACACTCGCCCTCCCCCGCACGATGCATGATGGGTCTCTACATTGGAAGGGAGAAAATACACAAGGACAGTCGGGTGGCAGGGGAAAGGGGATAGAGAGGGCCGCCGTGGAGGAGGGAAGGGGGGAGTGCCGAACACACACACACACACACGCACGCACGCACACGCACGCGCGCGAGCCAGACTCAGGCGTCGGTCTTTCGGCGCTTGATCACCACGCCGGCGAGCAGGCCGGACCGGGGCCGCGCCGAGCCGACACCATTCGGCCGGCTACGCGGGGCCTGGCCCCCGGACACCAGGGGCGCCGAGAGCGACGCCACCGCCGGGGGGGCGGCCGCCACCGGGGCACTGACAGCCGGGACGGCTGCCGGCCCTGCCGACGAGGGCCGGGCCTCGGACAGAGCAGCATCCGAAGCCGGGGACACCGGCGCCACGGCCGCCGGCCCGGCATCGGCCACCGCCGGCAGCAGCGATGCGGCCGACGCATGCCGGGTCGAGCGGCCAAGCGGCGGCAACCGGTCGCCGCCAGCCCGGTCGCCATCATCGTCCTCCTCGATGGCGGCGATGGTCGGCTGGCGCTTGGGACGCGCAATCACACGGGGCCCCGGCGCGGGGGCGGCACCACCGGCGGCAGAGGTCGGGCCCGGTCCGGCCGGGGCAGCCTCGGCGGCCGCGCCAGGCCCGGCCGGGACATCCACCACCGGCGCCCAGGCCCCCAGGTCATCGGAGGCCAGGCTGCTGACGGAGGAGGGCACACGCCGGGCGGCGGCCATGCGGCGCTCGGCCTCGCGCACCAGCCGGTCCTCCTCCTCCTGCTCGCGAGCCTCCTCGGCCCGGTGCTTGCCATCCAGCATGCTGAGGATGGCCCCGGGGGTGGCCCGCGCACGGAGGGCCGCCCCGGCGCGGATATCCTCCAGCTGATGGTCGCGCTCGATCTCGGCCTGGACGTCCAGCATGCGCTGCTCGATCTGGGCCAGGCTGTCCTCCTTCTTGGGAGCCTCGCCGCGGGCGGCCGCCTCGGCCGCCTCGCGGTCTTGCTGCTCGGCCCGGGCGATGCGCTCGCGCTGGCCATCCCGCCAGGACTCATTGGCCCGCGTGGCACCCTTCTCCAGCACGTAGTCATTGTTGGCCGGGTCCGTGCGGAACATCACCTCCGCCGAGCAGGAGGGACACCGGATGTAGAACCGGAAGACCCGGACCCCGAGGTACGACAGGGCCGCCTCGGCCTCCTCCTTGCGCGCATTGAAACGCTTGCCGAAGTACGTGTAGTTGCTGCAGGAGTTACACCGCCAGGTGAAGGGCGACTCCAGACGGACTTTCACCTGCTTGTCGGCCCGGCGCTTGACCCGCGGCAGGAGGGCCGGGTCGAAGTCCACCGGGATGTGCTTGTTGATGACCTTGCGTTCGGACATTCTAGGGAGCGGGGGGGAGGTGGATGGGGGTGGGGGGG
>NW_009242984.1:56630-62160 GCF_000388065.1 Fonticula alba | reverse complement strand
AGGTGGACGGGGGGAGGGATCGATGGGGGGAAGGTGGGTACACAGCGAAGGACGGGCCAGAGGGGTCACCCAAAAAAGGCGGAGGCTCTCGCCGGGGCAGGATTGCGCATGCGCGCGACGTGCGCACACAAGGGATCCGTGTGAACCATCCTAGTGGTCGACCCAGGTCCGGCGGGAGGCGACGATCGGTGCTCACGTCCTCGCCCGTGCGCGCCCCCCGAGGGGGATCTCTGCCCCCGCCCCCGACGCATGCTCCTGTCCCAGGGGGAGGCTCCCTGGGGGCTCGGCCCCCCACCGCCGGCCGCAGGCATATCCCGCCGACACACACCCCCTCTGCCCGGCTCGGTGGGCCAATCTCGCGGGGAGAAGCACCCGGGCGACATCGACGGCCAAAGGAAAGGAAGGGCGCCGAGCGAGCGAGCAGGCACCGCCGCGCAGGGCGGCCGGCGGACACGGCCATCCCCGCGGGGGTGGACAAGGGCGGGGGGCGAGGGGGGGGGGGGGGCAATCCACGGAGGCACGCCGGCGGCCCGGCCGCTGGTCATGGTTTTTCCGCTGCGTGCGCGCGGGCCATGTCACGCGGTACCGGGCTACGCGCGATAGCCAGGCGCCCTCGATAGCCGGAGCTTCGTCGCCGGTGGAATGCTGTTTGGTGGTGGCCTCGGTTACGCTCGTCGGCCACAGACCGCCCGCCACCGGCGTCGGCTAACGGGGAAGCAAACGTCGACGGCGCCCAAAAGGGCTACGTGCATAATCCCGACGTCTGGTTTGAGGGCGTTTGCGGATGCACGCGTTCACCCGGCCCATGGCGAACACCCACACGAGGGGGTGAATTTCCATCAGGGGGAACGACTGGGTCCGGGCAACTGTTTGCGTCGAGAGACCCGAGGCGCGGGGGGCCACAGGCCGGCCGCCCGGGCGTGCGCGCGCGCGCGAAGCCACACACGCTCGCCGCCCCCCCCCCCCCCCCCCCCCCCCCCCCCCCCCCCCCCCCCCCCCCCCCCCCCCCCCCCCCCCCCCCCCCCCCCCCCGGCCCGCATGGCCTGCAAGGCCAGTGCCTCCTCGCCCGGCCCCGCCCCCCTCTGGCGACGCTCGCTTCCGGGGGGCGGGGGGGGGGACGAGGAGGAAGACTCTCGCGGCCCAGGGTTGGCTAGTGCCCAGGCCATTGACTTCCGCCGGACCGTGCGCGTCGGTGAGGTCCTCACCTCCTCGGCCAAGATCGTCTTTGCCGCGAAGCCACCCCCCCCCCCCCCCCCCCCCCCCCCCCCGGGAGCGAAGCAGCCTTTATTTATGCCTCGGGGGCAGACCCTCTCCTATGGGCGGCCGGCCCGGCGGGACCCGCACGAAGGCACGCCACGGCGTTCTCCCACGCCCTCCTCCCCGGGGCCAAGTCACGGAACAGCTGGGGCACGGCCGGCCGCCTCCGAGAGCGCATGCCCCCATTCCTTCGGGCTCGCCGGGCAGGCCCGGCCCCTCCCGGGCGGGGGGTGGGGGGGGGGGGGGCGCGCGCGCGGAGGACATGTCGTTACGGGCGTTACGCGCCGGCCGGGCCCAGGGTTTGGGGGAGAGCCCTGGGAGCGGACGCCAGGCCCCAGGCCCCTGCCCGCCATATCGCGGGACCTGCCAATGGAGGCCCGGGGTGTCTCACTCGGAGCCAGGCCGTTGGCGTCTAAGAGCGTGCGCACGCGCGCCGGCGCGCCTGTGTGCGTGTGCGTGTGTGGCCGCGAAAAAAAGGGCGGGGGGGGGAGGGCGGGGGGTGGCCCGTTGGCGAGTGGCCGGGCGGCCGAGCGAGCGACCGGCCACCGTGAGGGGCCGGCTCTGGGCCGCCGGCAGGGAGGACGGGCGCGCGGGGCGCGCCCACGGCACATCGCCGCCCCCGCCACACCCCCTGCAGCCCGAGGGCCGGGAGGGGCACATGAAGCGACACCGATGGAGACCTGGACGCATGCACGCGCGCGCAGCCACCACCATAGCGGACGTCTTTGCCGGGGGAGAGGATGCGCGGAGCTGGCGAGTATCGCGGCAGCTCGCGGGCGGAGGGTATATTGTTCGGAGGGAAGGCCGGCGGCGCGGCCCCCCCCCCAAGAGGGCAGGCCCGGAAGAGGAAGACAGGGGGCAGGCGAGGGTGGAGGAAGGAGGGAGAGGGGGGGGGGGGGACAAAAATACAGAAGAACACTCACACACCAGCCTCGGTCGAGCCAGACGGCTGCAGCGACTGGGAACTGGAGGTCGCCGCGGCCGGCAGGTACTTGCCGGGCGCTTGGTGGTGGTGGTGATGGTGGTGGTGCAGGTGCAGGTGCAGGTGTGCAGCCGAGAAGGCCTGGAAGGTGGCTCGGTTGCCGGCCGGGAGCTCGCGCAGGGCGGCGGCCGCCGATGCGTTGGGCCCGGCGGCCACCACGGCCGCCTTCGGCAGGCCGGGACTCCCGCGACCGGCTTCGGCCCCGGCGCGCAGGAGAACCGCCCGACGGAGGGCATCCTCGCCCGGGCCGCCGGCGCCCGGCGACAGCCCGGCCGGCGGCGAGAGCAGCCCCACGCGCGAGAAGGGCCGCGCATTTTCGTCGTTCTGCCCGCCGGCCAGGGCCCCGGCCTCGGCCGGGTACATGACCAGCGGCCCGCCGCGCATGGACCCCGGCCGCGACAGGAGCACCGGACTGGAGGACCCGCCGCCGCCGCCGCCGCCGCTCGGTCCGCCGCCGGTTGAGGAGTAGCCACCCCCGGCGGCCGACGAAGAGGCCGACGCCCCGCGCGAGCTCGGCCCCGAGGAAGGCCCCCCCTCGGTGGGCAGGTGGTGGAGGAAGGCGTGCAGCGGCGACCCGCTGCCGAGCATGGCCTGGCGCGGGGGCTGCTCCAGAGGCAGCGGCGTGAAGGGCCGCCGGATGCCGGATCCCGAGAGCGGCGGCGAGCCCGACGCCCCGGCGGACCCCGGGGCCAGCGGGCCGAGGGCCGTGCCCGGCGGCGACCGCGCCGCCGCCAGCGCCAACGCCATGCTGGAACCCGGGCGGAGGCTGGCCGTGGTCGGCCCGGGCGTGGCCGTGGTGGACGTCGGCGTCGGCGTCGCCGTCGTCGTCGCCGCCGCCGCCGCCGCCGCCGCCGAGCACAGGCGCAAACGCTTCGGCGCGGAGCCCAGCAGGAAAAGGCGCTCGGCCGGGCTGCCAGCGGGGATTCCCGTGACCTGGCCCGCCGGACCGGCCGGCGCTGGCGAGTCGAAGTTCAGCACCCGACGCACGTTGGGGAAGATGCGCGGCCCGGGGCCGGGGGAGAGCGGGTGCTCCGGCCCCGGGCCGTCGCCGGCGGCGGCGGCGGCGGCCCCGGCTCCCGGGGGGGCTCGGGGACTCCGCCCATCCGGCGAGTCCCGTGGCCCGGGGGTCCCGAGCAGGCTATCGGCCGCCAGCCGGCGCAGGGGCGATGGCGAGTACGGGTCGACCGCGGCCTGCAGGGCTCCATGCGCCGCGCGGCCATGCCGGGCCCCGCCGGGCACCATGACCGCCGGGGCCGCGTGCGGCAGGGGCCCGGGCTTGTGGGCCACCACGCGCGCGTGATGCACCGCCACGGCCGCCGGGGGGGCCTTGCCCGGCACGGGCGCCGAGGCGATCGCACTCGCGGCCGCCACCGGCCCCGGGGCCGGGGCCAGGGGCCCGGCCACCGCCGGGGCCACAGCCCCCGGCACGGTCTCCCGCACCAGGGATGTCAGCTGGTGCAGGGCCCGGGCCGCGGTGATCCGGTGGTCCGGGTTCAGCCACAGGCAGTCGCCCACCAGCCGCAGGAGGTCCCGGTCCAGGGCCAGCCGCGGGAAGCGAGCCTGAAGCTCGAAGGCCAGACAGGCATCCGGGGTACGGCCGTCATCCGGCCGGGCCGGCTGCCCGGCGGCAATGGCCGCCGCCGCCGCCGCCACCTCGCCGGCCAGGCCGCCCACGGGCCCGCCGCCGCGCGTGGCCTCCTCATGCCGCAGCCGGCACATGGTCCCCGGCCGGCGGACGACCGTCCAGCCGCTGGGCCAATTGGCCACGGTGCCGGGCCCGGGGGCCGCCGCATGCGAGCCCGTCCGGCCGGCGGCCTCGGCCGACACGAAGGCCACCCCGGCCCCGGCGGCCAGGTCCCCGGCCTCGGCCCAGTAGTTCGGCGAGCAGGTGGCCCCGCCGGCCAGCGGGCAGCCGAACATCTCCACAATCAGCTGCAGCTGGTGGAGCTCATGCCGGCCGGCCAGCAGCGGCACCCGGGTCAGCACCTCGTACAGCACGCAGCCGGTGGCCCAGATGTCGATGGCCGGGCCGTAATTCGGCGCCCGGAGCAGGAGCTCCGGCGACCGGTACCACCGGGTGGCGATGTAGTCGGTCAGCGGGCGCGGGGCCGTGCCCGGCGGCCGCCCGGGCCCGGTGGTCGTGGCCCCGGCCCCGGCGACCGGCTTGCCGGGCCCCGACTCGGCGATGGTCCGCGCCAGGCCGAAGTCCGCCAGCTTGACCACCACGCGTCCGTCCGGTCGCCGGTTCAGCAGGATGTTCTCCGGCTTGATGTCCCGGTGGTAGTACCCCCGCGAGTGGAGGTAGGCCACCCCGCGAAAGAGCTGTTGGCTGGTGGGACCGACACGGCAGGCGGCCCCAGGCCGGGCGACATGTTAGTATGCCTGGTCGGCGGCATGTGTCCATCCGGGGCGGCGGCGGCGGCGGCGGCGGCGGCGGGGGGGGGGGGGGGGCCCCGCGCGCGGGATGCCACTCGGCGCACCTGATGCTGCGGACCAGGTCCCGCGGGAGGGGCTCGCTGGCCGAGCCGACCGGGGCCCCATCCGGGCCCGGGCGCCGGTAGTCTCGGACATACTCCAGCAGCGAGCAGTCCATGTGCTCGAAGATGAAGAAGAGGGTCTCCCGTTGGTAGGTGATGCGCAGGAGGTGGACGATGTTCTGGCAGCCGGTGGCCGTGTCGTTGGAAGTGGGGGCCGGGGTGATGGCTCGCAGGACTTGGACCTCCTGCTGGGCCAGGCACTCGTCCCAGGATCGGAAGGCCTGCTTCACCTGCTTGATGGCCACCTGGGCGGTGATGGGAGGGGCGTGAGCGTGGTCAGTGCAACACGACGCTCTTCCGATCTGTGGCCGTGTCGTTGGAAGTGGGGGCCGGGGTGATGGCTCGCAGGACTTGGACCTCCTGCTGGGCCAGGCACTCGTCCCAGGATCGGAAGGCCTGCTTCACCTGCTTGATGGCCACCTGGGCGGTGATGGGAGGGGCGTGAGCGTGGTCAGTGCAAGTGGCCCGGGCCCGGGTGAGGCCGGTGGCGGCGAGTCGCAGGCAGGCGCCGGGGCACGGGCCCGGCAGGTGACAGACGCACGGTTTTGTTGGTGTTGCGGTCCTGCGCGGAGAAGACCACGCCATAGGTGCAGGCGCCGGGGCACGGGCCCGGCAGGTGACAGACGCACGGTTTTGTTGGTGTTGCGGTCCTGCGCGGAGAAGACCACGCCATAGGTCCCGCGGCCGATCTCGCCGAGGTTCCGGTAACGTTCCATCCTTCTGGCGAGAGGGCGGGGGCGGGGGCGGGGGGGGG
>NW_009242984.1:50727-55629 GCF_000388065.1 Fonticula alba | reverse complement strand
GCGCAGCCACTCGGATCGCCGGGCCGCATCCGGCGGCCGCGCCGCGCCGAAAGACGACCAGCCTGCGTGCCTGTGCGGGCGCCCTCGCCAGCTGAGGGGCACGGCCGTGTCGGGCCAGCGCACCCGGTGCCGTGCCCGGGTGCACTGGCAAGTTCGCTCGGCGGAGTGCCGGCACCGACCCGAGCCCATACCCTCGCTCGAGGCGCCGGGCCCGGGGTGCGGCCGGGCGCCGGGCCTCAGGTGCGCGGGAAACCCAGCATGCCAGGGCACGCGAGCCCGTCACCAGGCACCATGGGAAGGAGGGCGCCGGTTTCACCTCGGGCCGGGGCCTCGCCCGGCAAGGCAGGGCAGGCCAATCGACCGAAGCCGCTGCCCTCCCCCTCCGCCGGCAGAGGAGTCCAGCGAGGGCGGCGGCGCGGTTGTCAGGCAAACGCCCCCCCACCGGCCATGGGCCAAATGGCTGGTCCGACCGGAACGGGCCCGGCGAGTTGGTGTCTTGGCCGCAGGGGGGGGGTCGGCGCCCTGTATCGGCAGATGTGTGCGCGGGTGCACGCACACACACGCACACACACACACACGCGCGCGCGTGTGCCCCCGGAAACATGCCCTGGGATCGGCTCCATGCGAGGTGGCCGCCGATCCCCGGGGGGATGTCCCCGAGCAGGCCTGCCCCCCGCCCCCCACCCCCGAAGGCCGGACTCGACAGCGAACAGGGCCTGCCGGCCGGCGAAGCAGCCGGACCATCGGCGAGGGCTGGTGTGCAGGCCCGGGTCTCATCAGGCCCATCGGCCCGGCTACTTGTCCCCCGCGCCCGCACGCACTCCCAAAACCAGAGCGCGAGGATGCAAGCCGCAGATGCACAGGCCGGCCGGCGCTGGGGGGGGGGGGCGGCGACCGCAAAGAATGGGAGGCAGAATTGGGGGGCTGCGCGATCCCCCCCCCCCCCCCCTCCGTGCCCAGCCCCGCATCCAGCCCCGCACCCGGGGCGCCTTTGCCGGGGGGCCACAGGCGAGGGCGCACATCGGGGCCCACACCCACACCCACACCCGCATATACACGGGCACATACACACACACACACACACACACACGTCCGCACACACCCCTCCCCGTACCCTCCCCCCCCGCGGCTGGCCCCCGCACCCCGGCGCACCCTAGCCGGATCATCCCCCCGGCCGGCGCGGCCCCTATTTTTCTTTTCTTTTTTTCCCTTTTCGCACCCATTGGGCGGGCACTTTCCCCTGAGCGTGCCGCCCATTTGAATCCGGCCACCTGGCCGAACGGCCGCGTCCAGGTGGCCGGCGGTGCCAATCTCCCAAGGCGGCTGACTTCCCACGTGTTTGCCCCATCGCGCCGCCCGACGCCGTGCCACCGGTTAGGTCCCGCCGGAGAGGGACGCCCGCGGAGCGCGCCCTGTGCCGAGGTCCCGCCGCACTATTCGCGCTCCCTCGGTATCCGCCAGAGAAATTAGGCATGGAGTTCTGGCCGCGTTCTGAAACATGCCCCCCTCTTCCAGCACCCGAATGGAGTGTTCTGGCGCGGCAGCCGCCCCGCGGGATCCCGTTCTGTCGGGCAAACGGGCTAACGTGGCGCGAGGTGCCGGGGTGGTATTTTCTCCGAGCGAGGAGCAGGACAACAAGGACAGGGGGGGGGGGGAGGGGGAGCTAACGCGCGAGCATGGGCACGACACGACCTCCCCCGGGAGAGGAGGAAGGAAAATACACAGGAGGAGGAAGGAGGGGGGGAGGGGACGTCGGAAAACGCGCCGCCGGGCTTCACATCCCGGCCGCACGCAAACGCAGGCAAGCGAACAGCCTCTCCCGAGGCATGCACACGGCGCCCGAGGCGATGGACTCGCGCGCAGGAGCACACACACACGTACGCCCAAGCACGGGCGCCGACCCGGGCACCGGCCCGCAGACGCCCCCATCAGTGCTCGCCGCCGCCGCCGCCGCCGCCGCCGCCGACCGACGGGGGGACCGGCGACACCGGGGCGCTGGTGATGGACGGGGGCTTGGCCGCCAGGGCCGCCGGGTGGTACTCGCCGCCGGGCGCCCGCCGGGGGAACCCGCCGAAGCCCGGGCTTTGCGGCGTCATCGGCGGGGGGGGCGATGACAGGGCCGGGTCGCCGCCGCTGCTGCTGCGGGCCAGATTGTCGAACATGGCCCGGGTTTGGGCATAATTCACCGGCTCGGTGGCGATGCTGCCGGCCGGGTGGTCCCCAGCCGATGAGGCCGTGGCCCCGACACCGCCACCGCCACCGCCACCGGCCGACAGCAGGGCCCCCTGCCCGGTCGACTGGAAGCCCATGGCAGTGGGTGGCGCCGACCGCGAGGCCCCGGCCTGCCGGGCCGCCGCCGCCGTCGTCGTCGCAACGCACAGGACATCGGTGTTCACATGTAGCGCCGGGCCCGGTCGGGCCATCATGCGCACCGTGCCGGCCGCGGCCGCGGCCGCGCCCCCGCCGCGCGCCTGGTGCCCATCACCATGCCCATCATCGGACTCGGCAGCAGGGCTGCTGGTGCTGCTGCTGCTGCTGCTGCTGCTGCTGCTGCCATCGTCATCGGACCCGCTGACAAACCGGCCGGCCGGCCGCCCCGACGGCCTGTCATACATGCGCATGGTATCCGTCGACCCGGGGGCCAGATCATCATGGCTGCCATCCGGCCCGTCGTCATCCTCCGTGCTGGGGGTCTCGCTGTCGCTGCCCCGGATGACAAAGGTCGAGTCGCTGTAGCGCATGGTGCCAAGCCCGTGGTGGGCCTGGCCGCGGGCCTCGTCGGCGTCCTCGTCGGAAAGCGAATCGGCCGACGTGTCGGTGTCGCTCCCGCGATAGACAAAGGTCGAGTCGCTGAAGCGCATGGTGGCAGACCCGCCACCATGGCCGGCCCCGCCATGGTCATCATCACTGCCATCCTCATCCGAAAGCGAGTCATCCGAGGCATCGCTGTCCCCGCCGCGGTAGACGAAGGTCGAGTCGCTGAAGCGCACGGTGCCGGATGCACCGAAGTCCCCGTCGCCATCGGAGGACTCGCCGCTGTCGCTGCTGTCCGACAGCGAGTCCTCCGAGCAGGAGTGGCCAAGGCTCAGGCCCGCCAGCCCGGCGCCGCCGGCGCCGGTGCCCCGCGGTGACCCGACATACACGGTCCCGGCGCCGGCCCGGCCGGCGCCCTCATGCTCGCTGCCACTGCCATCGCTGTCACTGCCGCGGTAGACGAAGGTCGAGTCGCTGAAGCGCACGGTGCCGGATGCATCGAAAGGCCCGCCCGGGCCGTCGCTGTCGTGCTCGCTGCCACTGCCATCGCTGTCACTGCCGCGGTAGACGAAGGTCGAGTCGCTGAAGCGCACGGTGCCGGATGCATCGAAAGGCCCGCCCGGGCCGTCGCTGTCGGACCCGCTGCCGCTGCCGCTGCTGTCGCTGCCGCGGTAGACGAAGGTCGAGTCGCTGAAGCGCACGGTCCCGGATGCATCGAAAGGCCCGCCCGGGCCGTCGCTGTCGGACCCGCTGCCGCTGCCGCTGCTGTCGCTCCCGCGATAGACGAAGGTCGAGTCACTGAAGCGCATGGTCCCGAGCGAATGCTCCCCGGCCTCGCCATCATGCTCATCGCCGTCGCTTAGCCCGTCATCCAGGGAGTCGCTGTCCTCGCCGGCGTCCGACGAGGCTCCCAGGTCCGGGGAAGACACCAGGGGGCTGGTGGCCCCGCCGGGGCCCGGGCGCCGGATGGTGCCGGCAGGGGCCGCCGCCTCCTCCCCGACCCATGGCAGGGCGGCGGCGATGGACCGTGCCGAGGTGCCGCGCCCGGACATCGGCCCGGCCGGGCTGCCGACGGGCCCGCCCCCGGGCGACCCCCCCGGTGTCCCGCCCATGGTCGGGACCGAGTCGAAGATGCCGCTGGACACCAGGGACCGGCGGCCCCGCCGGGGGGAGGTCAGCCCAGTGGCGTCCTGTCGCAGGAGGCTGGCAATGTCCGACGGGTCAATGCTGTTGGCCGCGCTGCCACAGCCGCCGCCGCCGCCGCCGCCGCCGCCGTGACTGTTGCTGCGGCTGCTGCTGGGCGAGGGCGAGGGCGAGGGCGAGGACGTGGCCTCCCCCCCGCGCGAGGGCCCGGACATGATGGTTCCCGAGTCGGCCGACGAGGAAGACGCGCTACGCCGGCCGCCGCCATCGGCGCGCGGTGTCCGCCGCGAGCTGCCGCCGGCCTTCTGCATGTCCTTCAGCTCGATCACCTGGAGGGCGAATTCGGCCAGCACTGCGCGGCCGTTGCCCGGGGTGCTCTTGATGAAGGGGTGCTGTTGTGCGCGTGTGCGTGTGCCGGGTTGAGGGGGGGGGGAAACACGCGTCAGCCCCTCGGGGCGAGAGGGAGAGCGAGGCCAGTGTGGGAGATGTGCCGGAGCCCGACGCACCAGCATGGGGTTGATCCCGGCGTTCGGGGCCCGGCCCTCGGCCATCTCCAGGACCGTGATGCCGAGCGACCAGATGTCCGCCCGGACGTCGTAGCCCCCGTCCTCGGTGACCACCTCGGGCGCGATCCAGCACGGGGTGCCGGTGAGGGTGTGCCGCCGCATGGTCGATGCGGTCAGCTGGCCGGACACGCCGAAATCCACTGCGAGGGCATGGGTGTCAGTTGCGCCGGGCGGGGCGTGGCAGGCATTGGATGGGGCGCTAGGTGTGTGCCGGCGCGGTGGCGGAGGCATGCCCCGCTGGTAGTGCGCACCGAGCTTGCAGTAACCGTCGGATGTCATGACGATGTTGCCGGCCTTGACATCGCGGTGGATGTTCCCCCGGCTGTGGAGGTAGGCCAGTCCGCCGAGCACCTGCGGAGGGCGGGGGAGGCGACACGGACGGGGCAGGCGAGTTTCGGGAGCAGAAGGGCGTGTCAGGAGGAGAGGGCGGCGGGGGGGG
>NW_009242984.1:49112-50042 GCF_000388065.1 Fonticula alba | reverse complement strand
GGGGGGGGGAGCAGAAAGGAAGAGGTAGGGCGAAGGATGGGGTTGGAGGGGGGGGGGCAAGGGGAGGGGTTTGATTACGCCGGGCGCGGCGCGGCGCCCGGCCGCGCGGCGCCGCGCCAAGAGTGTGCTCTGGTCGACGTGGGGAAGCGCTCCCCGGAGTCCGGAAATGGCTGCAACCGGATCCGGGCAAATCCCGCGGTCGGGCGTGTTTGGGGGAGGGGGGGGGGGGGGCGGGCTGGGCGCCGTCCGCCCGGCGGGCGGGGACAAACAGTGGGGCCCGCAGCAGGAGCCCTGCGTGTGTGCGTGTGTGCGTGTTCGTGTGTATGTGCAAATGAATATTATGTTGTGAATATGGCGGATGCGAGGCGGGCGGGGTTCGGGGAGCGCATGCACAACGGCCCCGGGGGACGGGGGCTCCCCGCGCCGGAGGGGGAACGCCCCGGGCGGGTGCGGGGTGTGTTCTTTGCGCGGGCTCGCCCCCCGGCCCCCGGAGCAGGCATTTCCGAGCACAAGTGTAACCGCCGGGGGCGGGTGCAGGGGGGGGGCGATCGTGGGGACAGCGTGTGGGCCGCCGGCCCGGGTCCGATCATGAGGCCTGGCGGCGGGCGGAGCGGCGCGTTCCGCCCCGGGGTGCGCAGACGCCCGCCCCCCCTCGTCCAGGCAAGACCCGAGGGAGACCCGGGGGGGGCGGCGGAGGTGGATCGGCTGGCGGGCGTGTGGGAACACCCCGGGGCAGCCAGGGGCTTTGGCCGGCCGCGACCGGGGGGGCGGGGGAGGGCAGAAAACGCCCGGGAACACGGCCGATCGCCGACGCCCGGAGGGGACGACTTGGGCCGGGGGCACATTCGCCCCGAACGGGGAAGGAGGCGCGCATATTTAACAGGGCCCCGGGTTGTTGCCTTGCTTGGCCTGCCGGGCCTCGCCGGGGGG
>NW_009242984.1:48249-49102 GCF_000388065.1 Fonticula alba | reverse complement strand
GGGGGGCGCCAGTGTGCTGCATGTTGCGTGCAAGAGGAGGGAAAAGGCACGGACAAGCCGGCATGACACGTACGTCCTTGCAGATGAGGGCCACCTGCAACTCGGTCAAGGGCTCCTGTGCGATGTTCATGGCCTCCTGGATGCTGCCCACGGCGCAGTACTCCATGGCGATCTGCCCGGCGGAGGGGGGGACATGGATGTCAGCCGCCGATGGCACATCGAGGGAGGGAGATGGAGGGCAGCGGGGGGGGGGGAGAGAGAGAGAGAGAGAGAAAACGGAGGCGCACCCAGAGACGCTTGGCGCGGACGAAGTGCCCGAAGAACCGGACGACGAAGGGCGAGTCCAGGGCACGCATGCACTCCACCTCATTGAGGACGGCCACGCGCTCGGCCTCGGCCGCCGGGGAGTTATCCAACGTCACACGCTTGACGGCCACGATGTGCCCGGTGGCCAGATGGCGCGCCTTGTTCACCACGCCGAACGATCTGCCGGTCCCGGGGTGACGACAGACGGGGAGAGCGGGGCGGGGGGGGGGGGGGGGGGGGGCGCGGCCAATCGGGCGGAGGACCGGCAAGCGAGGAGGTCAGTCGAGGGGAAGGGGGGCGAGGGCGGGCACATGATGCAACGGGGCCGGCTCGCGGCGGACGCACCCCTTGCCCAGGCGCTCCATCATTTCGAAGACATGCCGGGGGGAGGACTCGAGGTCGCGCTCGGACAGGCGGAATTGGGACAGCGGCACGACCCCGGCGCCGGGGGGCGTCAGCGGCGAGTCAAGGGGTCGCCCCATCTTGGCTCGGACGCGCGGCGGCGGCGGCAACCGGACGGAGGGAGGCGATGTGCGGGCGGGGGGGG
>NW_009242984.1:45110-45601 GCF_000388065.1 Fonticula alba | reverse complement strand
GGGCCGGGGGGGGGGGGACGAGAGCCGCCCCCGCCGTCGGCGGGCTGCTTCAAGGCGTGCGAGCCGAGGAAAGCAACACACACACGCGCGCGCCGGTGCGGGAGCGCCCGAAAAGCTGGCGCCTGCCCCGCCGGTGCCCTGATCACATTCACTCTTTCGGCCTGACGTCCCATCCGACATCATGGGAGCCCTGCGGTCATGTGGGCGGTGGGGAGGGTCGTCAGGCCAGGGCTGGCAGGGCTGCGGCAGGCGCCCCGCCCTGGGAGGAGGGCCCCCACATCCAGGGGGCGGAGGGGGGCGACACCGCCCGGGAGGGGGAATTCGGCCAGGCACATTCCGTGCGGTTTTGGCCGGCTCGCGAACCCGGCCAGCGGGGAATATGGTTGAAAGCCGGCTGGCTGGGCGGGCTGGCCCTCGCTGCGGGCGTGGCCGCGCCCGCCGCGCGCCGTAGCCGGCTGTGGGTGTGTGCGCGCGTGCGCGCGGGGGGGGGG
>NW_009242984.1:31783-43314 GCF_000388065.1 Fonticula alba | reverse complement strand
CGGGCCCGGGCCTGCCGGCCCGCGCTGGCGGTGCCCCCCCCCGCCCCCCCCGCCCCGGTAGCGGGAGGAATGTCGGGGTATCGGCCAGGGAGGGAGGCGCGCCGGCGCTCGTCCCTGCCGCCCGGGCCCCGGGCCAAGGGCCAGCAGGAATTCGTGCGCCCGGCACGGCTAGACGGGAATGCGCCGGACTAGAGGCAGGCTGCGCTGGCGCCGGCCGCGACCGCGCGGGCGGGGGCGCCCGTCGGGGGCCCGCGGCGGCACCGTGCGCGCCGCTCGAGGCTGGCCGTGTGACGGGCTCGAACGATTGTGTCTGACACGCGCCCCTCCGGGAGCCGGGCCGGGGCCGGGCCGGGCCGGCAGGGGACCCGCGCCCCGGGGCGGTCGTCAGCAGCCAGTGAGCGGCGTCTGGCGGGGGGGGGGGGGGGGGCTGGGCGCATTTCCTATACCTCCCCGGCCAGGGCGGGGGGCCCTACGCTGCCCCGGCACCAGGGGCGGGCGGGCGGGCGGGGGGGGGGGGGTGCCTCGGAGGAGGCGCGCCTGACATGCGCCGGCGCCTGGGCTCGGGGAGGCCGGGCGGCCGGGGGAGCGGGCGGTCCGGTGCTGTCTGCCGGCCCTGGTGGCGGGCATTTGGGCCGCCGGGCGGGCGCGCGGGGCGCGCGCGGTGGAATGCCCGCCGCCGGACAACCCGCGGGCCGGTCACCATAGCCGGACTTCAAATAGCTTCTCGCCCACATTCGCGCGCGCGCGCGCGCGCGCCGCAGGCCCGCCTCTGGGGTGGTGGAATCTCGGAATGCGGCGCGGCCATTTACCCGGGCGCGGGCATTCTCCCTCGCGCCTCGGCCAGAGCGCGCCTCTGCTTGCGGCGCCGGGGGCTCTCTCTCGAGGCGGGCGCGCCGCCCCGGCCGCCGTCCGTCATATGAGTCCAGGCCTGGCGTGGCGCGGGGCGACACGGCGGGCACACGGAGAGCCCGCTGCCGGGAGGGCCTGGCAGCGGGGCGGTCCCGGGCCCGCACCGCCGGGGACCAGGCCCGGCACCGGACCTCGAGAGGCCCATTTAGAGCTGGGGGGGGGGGGATATATGCGCCGGGCATATGTCCGCGCATATTGGTGGGATTATTTTCGTACGAATATTGGCTGCTCGGAGGTGTCTCGCCCCCCCCCCGGGGGGGGGGGGGGACGGAAACAGGACAAAAGAGACCAGGGCGTCCCCTCTCACACGAGAGGGCGCCGTGTGACACCGGGATGTGTCATTCTGTCCGGGAGACCCGGCTCACCAGGGCCGCTTCCGTTTGCGCGACGGGGCCCCTGTCCCGGGGCCGGGGGGCCGGGGGTGCGTGTGCATGGGTGTGTCCTCCGCACACGCGCGCCCGCGCGCGGGGTGTCACGGCCGGCCCGCCGAGTCCCGGCGGCGGGCACGGCGGCCCCATCACCATCGCGGGGGGGGGGCGAGGCGGCCGCGGTGCTCGGCCGAGCGGGCCGCGGCCGCGGCCTGCCTCATGTTGCGCGCCGGCGCCCGGGGCCCCGAAATTAAGGCTTCCCCTGTCTTGTCCCCTGCCCGGGGGGGGGGGCCTCTGTTGCCTACGCCCCTGTCTGCCCGCGCCCCCCCCCCCCCCCGCCCGTGCCTCTACGTCTTTCGCTCTTTCTGGGTCTCCGCTCGCCTGCGCGCCCCTGCCTTTGTTTGGTGTGCCGGGCGCGTGTCTGAGCCCGGCCGAGGGTGCGCTGCCCCGGCGTGCCCTGGTATGCGGACGCCGGGGTGCCGGGCGAGGGCTCTCCGGGGGGGGGGGGGCTTCGCGGCCCCGCAAACGCCCGGCGATGGTCCCCGCGCCCAGGGGAGCGGGTCCCTTGCTCAATGGGCTCGCCGGGCGCGCGGGGGGGGAAAATTCCTTGACCATGGTTCGCCCGCGGCACCTCCGGCCGGGGGGGGGGGGGCCGGCGGCCGCACCTCTCCTCGCCGCCGGCCGGCCCGCCGAGGTGACGACCATGACTGATTGGAGGGGGGGGAAACTCGGACGCGCGACCAGGTGCCTTGTCCCCGCCCCCCCCCCCCAGCTCCCGGGTGACAGGGGGGCCGGGCGTCCCTTGTCGTGGCCCTCCGGCCGGCCGGCTGGGGCTGGCTGTCGACAGCCCGCCTGCCGGACGGGGGGGGGGGGGGAATTCCTTTGCGCGCCCGTACACCGGGGCGTGTGCGGGGGCGGGCGCGGGGCCTCCCGCCGGCGCCCGGGGAGGGACAGCCCGTGTGCTTGCATGCTCCGGCGGGCTCGCACATGCGCGCGCGCCCGTAGGCCGTCCCCCACCCCCACGTTCGGCGGAGCCGGCGCGGCGGCTCCTCCCTAATTGGGGGCAAGGATGCCCGGCCGCGGGCGCGCTGGCCGGGCGTTTATTGGACCTGTGTGGAATGTGCAAGTTCATTTGCCTGCTCTGCCTTGCCCGGCCGCGGAGGGGCGCCGGTGACCGCTTCTTGGGTGTGTGTGTGTGTGTGTGTGTGTGTGCGAATGCGCTCGCGCCGGCTCCCTTGCAAAGAGCCCGGGGGGGGGGGGGGGACGGGGCGGCAACGCCTCTCAGCCTTCTCCGGACGATGCTCGAAGCCGGCGCCGGCCCCGCCTGGCCCGGGCCCGAGGGGGGCGGGGCGTCCTCCAGAAGCTGCGGCCCCGGGCGCGCAGCATTCTTCCCCCGCCCCCGCCCGTAGTCCGGTCATTCTTTGCGGGGACCGGGCGCACTCCGGCCGGCTCCGGGGGCGGGGCAGGGGGGGGGGGGGGGGGGACACCAGGGGCCCCTCGGACCCGGGGCGGGCCCCCCCGCCGCCGGGGCAGGCGGAACCCCCCCCCCCCCCCCGGGGGGGGGGGGGGGGGGGGGGGGCCGGGGGGGCCGGGGGACACCCCCCCCCCGGGCAAGAGGCCCCCCCCCCCGCGGCCCGCCCGCCCCGGGGGGGGGGGGGGGGGGGGGGGGGGGGGGGGGGACAGCACTCCTGCCCCGGTCCCGCGGTGGGGGGCGGCGCGGGCGGCGGCGGCGCGGGGGCGGGGGGCGGGGGGGGGGGGGGCGTCCCCCGGGGGGCGGGCCCGCGGGCGGCCGGCCTCTCCCCCCCCCCCGCCGGGGGGGGGGGGGGTTTTTGGGGGGCGGTGGCGTGGGGGGGGGGGGGGGGGGGGGGGGGGGGGGGGGGGGGGGGGGGGACAGCACTGGGCCCTACTGACCTCGGCCGCGCGCCCAGCCGCGCCGGCTAGCGCGACTCCCCCTCTCCGCCCGGCGGGGGGGGGGGGGGGGGGAGGGCGCCGGCGGCCCGGAGACACCTCTCCCCCGTGCGAACGTGCTCTCCCCCCGCGGCCGGCCGGCCCCGGTGTGTGTGTGTGTGTGTGTGTGTGCGTGTGTCTTCGGGCGTAGGCCCTCCCGGTGCTGCTCGGGGCCTGCGTCGCACACAGGCGGCGCGTCTTGGCCAGCCGCCCGAGAGCCGCGCGCGGGGGCCGCGACCGGGGAGGGGTTGCACACGGCGGCCGTCGTTTGCCCGGTCTGCACCCGCCCGGCCCCGGGAGAAGGCCGTGGAGGGGCGTCCGGCCGCCGTGTTGACCTCCCCCCCCCCCCGTCCCCCGCTCCTGGCGCTCGTGCGCGCCCCCTTCTCCAGGGGGGAGGGGGCGGCACATACCAGCCTCGCCCCCCGCCCACGGTCCCCGCCCCCGCCGGCCAGCTCCGCCCCCTTGCGCCCGCCCCTGGCCGGGTGCCGGTCCCCCCGGCGCGCACGGTCAGCGCGTGTGTGTGTGTGTGTGCGGTGCATGCGCCCGGTGCGCGCAGCACGCCGGCGCAGCCCCCACCAGGGGGGGGGGGTGTGGCGGTGGTGGCAGGGGGGGGGGGTGTGGCGGGGAGTCAAGAGACAGCCCGGCGTTGTGCCGCGGCTACCGCACCTTGGGCATCGCTGTGCCATTGCTCCCGCAGAGGCTACCGCATTTCTCTCCTTTTTACATACACACCCACATACCCCCTCTCCACCCTACACTGCGTCCGGTGACATTGAGCGCAAGTTCGACATCACCCCGCGCGCCCCCACCCACCTCTCCCCCGCGCGCGCCTTCCCCCCCCCCCACTCCCGGTTTTCCAACCGTCCCCTCCACCCCCCGGAGACCCCCCTCATTGTTCGTGTCCGCAGCCTCCCTTCCTCCCTTCCTCTCTCCCTTGCCCTCCTCTCCCTTCCTCCCCCTCTGCGCGCCGCGTACTGACCCTCGGTTGTCCCCCCCCCCCGCGTCGTCGCTTCTCCCCTCTCGCCCGCCCTCCCCCAACGCCCAGGCCTGACACAGGCCCCTCCTTCTCACTCAGCCTCGGCTGCTTTGAGCTCTAATCATGGAGGACCCCGTCCCCATCCGCGCGGACGCCAACACCATGGACGAGGAGCGCACTCGGCGCATTGCGCACGAGTACCTCGTCCGTATTGGTGAGGCCAAGGCGTACGTGCTTGTCTTCTGCCGCCCCCCTCCTGGGGCACATCTGCATGCGCACGGGCCCGGCTGCCGCCGCCGCCGCCGCCCTCTCCCTCCCCCTCCCGCCCGCCGCCCTCTCCCTCCCTCTCCCGCCCGCCGGTGACGCACTACCACATACACTGACACGCGCATGTGCCTTCTTCTCCCCCCGCCCCCGCCCCCCCCCGGCAGTTGGATTGAGGTCTGCATCCAGGAGGAGCTGCCCCCCGTCATCGAGATGGAGGACGCCCTGCGTAATGGTGTGTTCCTGGCCAAGCTGGCGCGTTTCTTCTCGCCGGAGGACGTGCGCAAGATCTTCGACGAGAAGCAGAAGCTTCCCCTGGGTCTGCGCCACTCGGACAACTTCAACGCCTATCGCGTCGCCTCGCTGAAGGTCGGCCTGCCGGTCATCTACTTCTTCGAGCTGACCGATCTCTACGACAAGAAGAACATGCCGAAGGTCATCTACATGATCCATGCCCTCAGGTAAGTGTCGCGCCGCATATGTGTGTGTGTGGGGGGGGCCCGCCACCGAATGTGTTTCTCCCCGCCGCCCGCCGCCCGCCGCCCGCCGCAGTTGGCCACCCCCAGCCTCCCTCCTCCGCTGACCCTGTCTTTCCCCCCCCTCCCCCTCGCCCCTGCAATCCCACCGGCGCGCGCGACACAGTCACTTCCTCTTTGCCAAGGGCCTGGCCCCGCGCATCGGCGACCTCATGGGCACGCTCACCTTCACCGACGAGGAGCTGGCCCAGGCGTCCAAGAACCTGGGCGACCTGCAGCTGCCGGCCTTCGGGGACATCGGCAACTCGCTGAACCGCGAGCTGGGCATCGATGACTCGGCTCGCCGGGAGATCCGCGAGAAGCAGGCGGACTTCGAGTCGCGCATCAGCGATCTGATCGAGTGGTGCAACACCTCGTCCAGCAACTTCCGCGACAACATGCCGACCGATGACATCGTGGCCGACGACCTGTCCGGCCTGGTGTCCGGGTTCGACGCCTTCAAGACCACCGAGCTGCCCCCCCGCCGGGATGCCAAGCAGCGCGTGCTGACCGCCTACCAGGACATCGCCAAGCGCATGGCCGACAACGACATGGGCGAGTACGAGGTCGATGAGAAGGTGTCCCCGGCGGCGCTGGAGTCCGCCTGGGAGGTCCTCGTGGCGGCCATGGACGACTTCGACGCGGCCCTCACCTACAACCAGAAGCGCCTGCGTCATGATGCCGAGGCCGAGGGCCTGCAGGACTGGATGGCGGCCAAGACCGCCGCGCACCAGCCCCCGGCTCCGACGGCCCTGCAGACCATGAACTCGGTCCGGGTGCAGTCGCTGCTGGATGACTTCCAGACCTACTCCACCGCGGAGAAGCCCACCAAGCAGGCGCTGCTGGGCCAGCTGAAGGCCGAGAATGCGGCCTTCGGCGCCGAGCACGGGTATGTCCCCCCGGAGCCGGCCACCGATGCCAGCCTCGATGCCGGCTGGGCCCGGCTGGATGAGGCCGATCAGACCTATGGCGCGGCTCTGGCCGTGGCCAAGGACTATGCCCTCCGTCGGGAGGCCTATGTCGACGACTTCTCGGCCCTCAACCAGCATGCCAATGACTACATTGCCGAGGCTTCGCGCCGGGAGTTCCCCAACTCCAGCCAGGAGCTGGCCACCATGGTGACCGAGGTGCAGACCCGTCGCGCGGAGGCCGACAAGCACCTCGGCGGTCTGGTCGATGCCCTGGCCACCGATGCCACGGGCCTGGCCAATGACCATGGCTACACCCCGCCGGCCAGCATGGGCGTGGAGGATGCGCGGAAGATCGCCGCGTCGGTGCATTCGGCCTTCGACGATCGCGAGCGCGCCCTCAAGTGCAAGACCTACGAGGCGCACTTCGACGAGGTGGCCGGTCAGGTCCGCGCCGCCAAGAGCGCCGACGACAGCCGCGACTTCCCGGCCGACTTGGCCGCCGTCAACCAGCTCCTGGCCGACCTGGCCAAGGACCGGGACACCCAGCTGGCGGACTTCGAGCGCCAGGCCGATGCCCTGCGCACCGAGTACCAGCTGCTGCACGACGAGTACCAGTACACCCCGCCCATTGGCAAGGCCCTGTCGGATTTGGAGCAGCTCCTGGCCATCTTCCGCCAGGCCAAGGACAACCGCGAGCATGCGCTCAATGAGCAGCGCAAGCTCCTGGAAGACCAGGCCCGCGCGGCGCACTTCGCCAAGAACGAGCCGCAGATCGAGATCCTCCAGGCCAACATCCGTGGGTTCCTCGGTCGCCGTGACCACCTGGAGCGCATGGCCCTCCTGCGCGAGCATGAGCCCTTCTGGGAGCGCATCCAGGCCATGATCCGGGGGAATGCCGTGCGCGCGCACCATGCCGAGCGCATGCGCCACTACCGCGAGCATGAGAAGGAGATCATCAAGATCCAGGCGCACTTCCGCCGGAAGATCGCCCAGCAGCAGTACAAGGCCCTCATGGCCAAGGAGAACACCTCCTTCGAGACCATCCAGCGGTTTGTGCATTTGCTGGACGACTCGGAGAAGGACTTCGACGAGGAGATCGAGCTGGAGCGCCACAAGCAGCAGGTTGTCCTGCAGATTCGCGAGAACCAGACCAAGGAGCGCGAGCTTGGCGAGTTGGATGTCAAGATTGCGCTGCTCATTCGCAACCGCGTGTCGCTGGATGAGTTCGTCGAGTCGACCAAGAAGTTCCTGCGCCAGCAGCAGAAGAAGTCCGAGCAGCAGCAGGAGACCGGCGGCTCGCTCAAGCTCCTGGATCGCGAGTCCCGCGACAAGCTCATGTCCTACCAGCATCTGTTCTACCTGCTCCAGACCAAGCCCCACTACCTGGCCAAGCTCATGTCGGCGCTCAAGAGCCGCGAGCAGAACCAGAAGTTCCTGGAGCAGGTGGTCCTCACCCTGTACAGCTATGCGCACAATGCCCGCGAGGAGTATCTGCTGCTGTCGCTCTTCCGTGATGCCCTCACCGAGGAAATCACCCATGTCAGCTCGGCCCAGGAGCTGCTGCGTGACAATCCGGTTTTCATCAACCTCATTGTCCGGTACACGCGTGGTGCCAAGGAGCAGCAGTTCCTTCATGGCCTGCTGAAGCCCCTGGTGTCGGAGATCCTGGACAACCAGGAGCTCGACCTGGATGTCGACCCGCTGACCATCTACCGGACTCTCATCAAGGATGAGGAGTCCCGCACCGGTCAGGTGTCCACCCTGCAGTATGACATCAGCCGGTCGCAGGCCCTCGACAGCGATGAGGTCATGAAGATCTTCGTTCGCCGTGTCAAGGACCTGCGGTCGATGACCGACAAGTTCATCACCGCCATCATGGAGTCCCTGCCGCACATGCCGTATGGCATTCGGTACATCGCGCGCGAGCTGCACCGTCTCATGTCGGAGAAGCTCGGCCCGGGCGAGGAGCATGAGATCCTCAAGGTGGTCGGTCATTTGATCTACTACCGGTACATCAACCCGGCCATCGTGTCGCCGGACTTCTTCGGCGTGGTCGAGTCCGGCCGCGTGCGCCAGGAGGAGCGCAAGAACCTCGGTGAGATTTCCAAGATGCTGATGCAGATCAGTGTCGGCAAGCTCTTCGAGGACGAGCTGTTCTACCTGTCGTCGCTCAATGAGTTTGTCCGCCAGTCGACCGACCGGTTCTTCAACTTCTTCCGCGAGGTGGGCAATGTGGTCACCGTGGAGGAGTACTTCCAGGTGGACCGGTATGACGATCTGCTGACCATCCAGAAGCCGATTGTCTACATGTCCACGGTGCAGATCTACACCACGCACTCGCTGCTGCTGGAGTTCCGCGAGGACCTGGCCCCCGAGGCGTCGGACCATCTGAATGTCATCCTCGATGAGCTGGGCCAGCCCCCGGCCACGGTGGACAACCAGAGCCGCGATCAGGATGTCACTCTGAACCTGACCAATCGGTTCCCGGATTTGGAGTCGGAGGATGCCCAGCGCATGCGGCAGATGTTCGTCGAGACCAAGCGCATGTGCCTGTCTGTCATGCGTGTGCAGCGTGGCAAGACCCTGATGGCCATCATCGAGTCGCCGGTGACCGCCGAGCAGCAGGCCCTCTACGAGGCCCAGCTCCAGTCCGAGGAGAACATCCGCCTGAACCGCGAGAGCCGCGCCGGGCACAAGAAGGATGAGGATGCCGCGGCGGCGGCGGCCGCCGCCGCCGCCGAGCCCCTGCAGCCGCAGAACCTCGAGCAGCTGAAGCAGCGCGTCCAGAGCAACCTCGAGCAGCTGGAGGCCGCCGGCATGGTGTCCCGTGCCAATGGCTACCAGGAGCTCCTGAATGACATTGCCAAGGAGATTCGCAACAAGAACCGCCGCCGCATCCAGCGCCGCTCGGAGCTGGTCAAGGTTCGTCAGACCCTGGAGAACCTCGACGAGAAGACCTCCTACCTGGATGAGCAGAAGTCCAAGTACCAGGAGTACGTGGACTCCACCATCAGTGGCATGGTGGACAAGGCCAAGCCCCCCAAGAAGAAGGGGCTCGGCCTGTTCCGCGACTCCAAGAAGGACCAGAACGACAGCACCATCTCCTACTCCTACACCGCGGAGCGCCTCTTCCAGAAGGGTGTCCTGTATGAGCTGGAGAATGTCCCGAAGAACGCCCGCAGCAAGGCCTACCTCACCATCTCCAACACCCCGAAGTCCGGTGTCTACCAGATCGAGGGCAAGCTGTTCGGCATGACCGACACCCACGAGATTTCCATCGAGGACCTGCTGCAGAAGCAGTTCGACAACATCCAGGCCATGCAGATCGGCAGCGCCAAGATCAACGTCAACCTGATGATCTACCTGATCAACAAGAAGTTCCTCAAGTCTTAAAGTGGCGTGGAAGCTGGGCTTCCCTTCTCTCTTTCTCTGTCTCTCTCTCTCTCTCTCTCTTTCCCCCTCCCTCCCGCGCTTTTTCGCTCCTTCCCTCGCGCCCCCCTGCCTGTGGCGGGCGAGCGGCGGGGGGGAGCGGGAGAGCGAGAGCAGGGGGGGGGCGGCGAGGAGAAGCGCAGGGCAGGAGAGATCGCGATCGCACTCCCTCCCTTCCTTTCTCTCCCTCCTTCTTTCTCATGCGTGCGCGCAGTATGCGTGCGCTCTCTCTCCCTCTTCCCTCAGACTCCCCCGCCCTTGTGTGTCCTTCTTCCCCCCCCCCCCTTTCCCCCAAACACAATCCCCCCACATACAAATACAACCAACTTCCTTCTCCCCTCTCTTGTTGCTGTGTGCGCTCTCTTGTGCTCTCTCTCTCTCTTGTGCTTTCTCTGTTTCCCCCTCTCCTCGCGCGCCGAACCAGGGTCAGGCGCGCACACACACACACACACAGGGCACAGGGGGATGGCGGGCTGCGTCTATATCGTGTGTTTTCCCTGCTCCCCCGGCGGCGCCCTTCAGTCGAAGTTCCCGGCCAGGGAGTGCGCCAGCGTGGCCAGGGTGCCGAGGGCGCTCTCCGGCCGGAGGAGCCGCGGGCCGAAGTGCCCCCGGGCCCAGGGCACGCACGCGTCGCGGTCTGTGGCCAGGCGGTTCAGGTGCGCCCGCTCGACCGCCGAGATGCCAATGTCAGCCCCGAGCAGGAAGAACACATCGCGGACCTCCTGCTCGCTGGCCAGATCCAGCGCGCCGGCCGTGTCGCCGGTCAGCGCATCGTACGAAATGTCCTCCTCCTCCTCCTCGTGGTGGCCGTGCCCCAGGTCGGAGGGGGGCCGCTCCCCGTCGGAGTCCGGCCCACTGTCGAAGTCAGACCCGGGCACCTCGGCCGCCGGGGCGGCGCGACGCGCGCGGCCCCGCCGGGCCTGGCCACTCGCCCCCTCGGTGGGCGCGGCCTCCGCCACGTCGGACTCGGGGGCCGACTCGTGCCCGGCCACAGCGGCCCCCCCCGGGCGGGGAGGGCTACGCCGGCCCCGGCCGCGGCGGGCCTCCCCCGGCCGCGACTCGTCCACCTGGGCAGGGGGGGCCTCCTGCTCAAGGCGGCTGGCGCCGGCGTGCCGACGGCCGGCGGGTGCGCCGCGGCCCCGGCGCCCCGGGCGCCCCCCGGCCTCGGCCAGGTCGCCGCCTGCCCGGAGGCCGGCCGACAGCAGCGGCAGCAGCGACGGCTGCTCCTGGGTGTCCAGCGGGTCGTAGCACAGCAGGCAGGCCCCGGCCGGGGGGCTGGTCAGGGCCAGCGAGTCCCGCAATGGCCAGTCCACCTGTCGGACCAGGAACCGGTGGGCATCCGTCAGGGCAATGGCGTCGTCATAGTCGCCGATGGGCAGCGCGGTGGTCGGATTGACCGGGCCCTTGGGGCTTTGGATCCAGGTCCCGGGGTCCGAATAGTCCAGCCCCTCGTAGTAGTACTCGCTGAGGTTGGCCACCGATTCGTAGGTCATGCCGGCCGGCACGACGGCCGGCTGCGGCACCGCCAGCCTGCCCGGGCCGCCGGCCTCATCCTCGGAGTCCGAGCGGAACTGCCGGTCATGCTCCTCCAGGGCGTTGGCCACATCCGGCAGGTGGCGCAGGAGATCCGCACTGCAGGTGGACACCTTGGCCGTCAGCTGGGGCGCCGGGCCCGGGGGGCCGGACCCGGGGCCGGGGCCGGGGCCGGCGCTGGCGCGCGCATTCCGCACCGCCCGCGACACGGCCGTCGTCCAGTCCCCGAAGAAGAAGGGCATCAGGTGCTGGCCGTCCGGCCCGGTGGACATGACCACCGGCGGGACAACCGACCGGCCGGCCGCCTCGGCGGCCTTGGCCGCGGCCAGGCGCCACGACAGCAGGCGCTCCTGCGTCAAGAGCTCCCGCTGCGCCGGGTCCACCCAGTCCGGGCGCTTGCCCTCGGCCAGTGGCAGCAGGGGAATGATGGACGCGGCGCCCATCTCCACGGCGCGCTGGATGAAGGGCTCCACATTGTCCAGCCGCGGGGAGAGGACCAGCGCCGCGTGGATGCGCGTCGGGATCTCCTGCGACCGGGGGAGGCGCTGGTTGGCCAGGCGGCCGGGCGAGCGGGAGCGGAGGGGGGGGGGGCGGGGGCGGGTGAGCGGGACCAGGGGGGCAGGCGAGCGGGACCAGGAGGCGGGAGAGCGGGAGCAGAGGGGCGGGTCAGTCACGGGCC
>NW_009242984.1:19308-31616 GCF_000388065.1 Fonticula alba | reverse complement strand
CCCCCCCCCGGAAGAACATCCAGATGCGAGCACAGGGAGGAAAGGAACGAGGGAAGGAGCAGGGCAAAGGCGGGGCCGGGGAAAGAGTGCGCACCCGGTTCAACACCTCGACGTAGGTGTCTCGCGGCCGGCCCTTCTGGGCCCGGACGCGGGTGTGGAATTTCTTCCGCTGGACCTTGCCGGTGTCGTCGATGAACGGCATCTCGGCAATGCGCCGGGCCAGTTCCACCGAGGGGAACTCCTCCTTCGGCAGCAGACGTGCCCGGTAGTCGAAGCCGTCCGCCCCGTCGAACAGATCCACCAGTTCATTTTGCCGGAACCGCAGCACCCGGGTGATCTGGTGAGCACTGCGCTCGTCCAGGGCAATCTTGGCCCCGGGGATCAGAGTGCCGGACAGGGCACTCCCGGGGGCCCGGCCGCCGGCGCTGTGCAGGAAGATCCGCGGGATCCGCACCCCGGGCGAGGGGACATTCCGCCGGGGGGTAAATTCGCTGATGCTGATGAGGTTCTTCTTCGGGGCGGTCGAGCTGCTGCCGGGGGCCGGGGGCGCCGGGCCCGGCCCGGCCGCGGAGGCGAGTCCGCGAGCCGCCAGCCCCGGCAGGACGCGGCCATGGTCCACGCGCCGGAGGGCGGCGCTCATGCTACGACGGAGCATTGGTGCTTGTGGTTGTGCCCGTGCTTGTGGCTGTGCTGGCACGTGTGGCTACACGCCTGTACCACTCTGCCTGCGTGTGTATGTGTGCGCGTGTGCGCGTGTGTGTGTGTGTGTGGAGGGGGGGGGCGGCGCTTGGGCTGGGTCCAATGCAGCCGGGGCGCAAGGGATGGGGCAGCGGGCGAGGGAAGGGAATGCGTGTGTGTGGGGGGGGGGGCGGAGAAAGGGACAGAGGGCGTGGTCGGGTGGCGGCTCGGATGCGAATGAACGAGAGGCCTGGCCCCCGGGCGGATCGTGCTGGCACAAGAAGGCCGCGCCGGCGCCCGTGCCTCGATCGGCCAGCGTGCATACCATGCGTGAAAAGCGCACGCAGCGCACGTGACCCCGACCCGCATTTGCATCTCCCACACCAAGCAACTGTGGGTGATTTTTTTTCCGCGCGCGGGCGTGCCCTTCTCCCGGGGGGCGAGGATGAAAAGGAAAGAGAAGGAGCAGCCGACCGACCACTGAGACATCAAGAGATGCAGACACGTGCGACCAGCACCCCCTGCTGGCCATGTCTTCCTCTCTCTCTCTCTCTCTCTCTCTCTCTCTCTCTCTCTCTCGCGCGCGCGCGCGCGCGCGCACACACACGCTCATGCTCACCTGGGTGGAATTCGTGCGCACGCATACGTAGGTATATTTTTCAAGGGCAGGGCATGTACACAATGTGTGTCTGTATGTATGTGTGGGTATGCGTGCGCATGTGCATGGCCACGCCGCCTCGCCCCGGGGAAGGGGGGGGGGCGGGGGGAGGCGGCGGCAGGGACACATGGGCCGGCTCACTCCTCATCGAAGACACGCTCCCAAGAGAAGGGCTCAAAGGCGCGGCCATCGCCGAAGAAGAACTTGTTGTTGAACTCCACCCAATGCAGACGCAGCGCATGCAGGAAGGCCGACAGGCCCTCCATCATGCACATGATGGCCACGGTGAGGGTGATCCACACGGCGAAGCCGGCCACCAGCAGCACGCCGGCCACGATCGGGTCCTCGAGGTTGAGGATCATCTGCAGGGTCATGTCCCAGAGGACGGTGGACAGCTGGGCGTGCGCCAGCGACAGGGCCCACAGCCGCAGGTAGGAGGCCGTGCTGGAAATGGCGCCCAGGCAAAATTCAATCGTGTGGATGGCCTGGTGGATGAAGATCTCGCCGAAGTCGAACTCCTCCTCGGCCCCGGCCTCCATGTCCATGTAGAGGGCCCCGTCGGTGGCCTCGGCCACGGCCAGGCGCCGCGAGAGGCTGGACTCCACCGGGGCCAGGCCGCCGGTGGCGCCCATCAGGGGTGCCGCGGTTTCCGGGCCCGGGTTCGGGTGAAGCGCGGCCGGCCCCGGGCCGAGCCCGGTCAGCGGGACGTCCGACGCACTGGCATCATCCGAGTCGGAGGACAGCGCATCGCCGCCCGGGGCCTCCACCGGCCCCGGCTGGGTGTAGGTCCCGAGCAGGCCCTGGCCGGCGTTGCGGCGAAGCTGGCGCTTGTGCCGCGCGCGCAGGACCAGCGGCTTGGTCAGCAGCATCCACGGAATGGCCACGAGGGCCACAACCACCAGAACCAGCTGGACGGTTTCCTACGCGTGCACATGCACAGGGGGTGGGTGGTTCGGTATGTGTCAGTGTCGGTCGTGCTGGCGGTTGCTGTGGCCTATTGTGTGTGTGTGTGTGTGTGCGTGCGTGCGTGCGTGCGTGCGTGCGGGAGGGCGCGGCCAGACGGGCTGTCGGGTAGCCGGGGCGGCACAGGCGAGACTCGCGCACGCACCTGGCCGGAATACAGGCGCTCATCGGCCGGGACGTGCCCCGGCGAGAGGAACATATTGATGAGCATGTTCAGCAGCGAGGGCGCCGTGGGCCGGGTCGACCAGTCGACCGTCCACTTGTAGACAATCATGCAGATGAGGTAGCCGAAGATGCAAACCATGAATAGCAGCCGCGGGATGAAATCCATGATGATGTCCAGCCGGTCGCCGATGTTCAGATAATTGACCACCTGCAGGCCCATGCCGAAGAGCATCTGGATGACACCGAGCACGATGGACATCTTCATCTTGTAGGAGTTCATGAAGATCAGCATGTTGTCGGACCCGTGCCAGGCGTGGTCCAGGCCGAAGGTGTAGATGTGCCCGTTGAAGGTGCCGTGGACGACCTGCTGCCCGGGCTGGAGGGGCCCCGGCGCGCGCGCGCGCGCGCGCGCGGGCAGGGTCGACGGGCAGCAGGGCCACAGAGGGGGAAGGGACGGGGCGGCCCGCCGGCAGGGCGCGCCAGAGGTCGGCAGGTGGGGCGAGAGGGGGGCCGGGCGGGAGCACACATAGGAGCCGAGGGTCAGCTTGGCGGCTGGCAGGGGAGGCGCGCAGGATGCCAGCCCCAAGGGCGGGGTGGGGGTGGGGGGGGGGAGGGGGGGGGGCACGCACCGCGGGCGGGGGAAAGTCAAAGCCGCTCTTGCCCAAAGGCATGCCCTTGGAGAAGATGTCATTGTAGATGAGCCCGGTGTACAGGGAGAAGAGCCCCATCAGGAGGATGATGTACCGGCCGTGGAAGAAGGTGCCGACCATCTATCAGCCGCGAAGGCGGGCGGGGGGGGGGGGGACGAGGCGAGTTTTTGGGTTTTCCCCTCTTGTCAGCCAGGGCGAGAGGGGCACACGGCGAGAAGGGAATGGGCCCGCGGGCCGCGGGCCCTTTTTGCCAAGAGGGACGGGCGGGCGGGCGGGCGGACACGGCGAGCGCACCTCGTTGCCGCGGGACAGGCGCGCCAGCGGCTTGGCGTACGCCATCATGGCCAGCGCGATGATGGTGATGATGAAGCCATGCCCCAGGTCGCCGAACATCACGGCAAAGAGGAAGGGGAAGGTGATGATGGCATAGACGCCGGGATTGACCTCGCCATAGCGACTGATGCCATACGAGTCAATGAGCGCCTGGAAGCCGGAGGTGAAGCTGTTGGTCCGGTAGAAGGTGGGCGGTGTCTGCCGGGTGGAGAGGGTCCGCAAAATGGTGGGCACCTCGCTGTTGGCCTTGGCCTGCACCAGGGCAGGGCAGGGCAGGGCAGGGCAGGGCATGGGTGCCGAGGTGTTGTTGTCGGCGGCGGCATACGCATGTGAGATGGGTCAGGCACGGCGACGAGGAGGAGGGCAGGGCCACCAACAAAAGCCCGGGGCTCGGTGAACGTACGGATGCCTCGTCAAGGCGTCTGCTCAGCTCGGGCAGGTCGCGCCGTGGTACCCACGCCTCGCCGATCAGGCAGCTAGATGTCACATCGAAGCACAGCTTGTTCATCTCGGAGTAGGTGACCTTCTCCCGGGCGACGAGGCGTTGCCATTCCGGCAGGGCCTCGCTCACCTGCGCGAGGGTGCGTTTGCGGTGGGCCACCGTCTGGCTGTGGACCTGGTTGCATGATGATTTTTCCCCCCCATTTTTTCGTGGTCCCACCACGTCCCCCGCCCCCCCCAGCAACATGTGTTAGATGGGCAAGGGCGGCCTCGGCGCCGGCCCCGGCAGACAGGGGGCCGGATTGTGAATGGTGATGATGGCGATGGCGTACCCGTCGGAGGTCGTCAATGCGAATGCCGATCTGGCTGCGGAGTTCCTCCCGGTCGGATCCATTTCCCGGGCAGGGGTATACAGAGGCACCGAAGCTGCGCAGGGCGTCCGGAGTCAGAGAGCGGGCGGCAAGGCAGGAGCACCGCGCGCGCGAGCGGGAGCGAGCTTGCCACGGACGGCGAAGGGGCGAGGAGGGGCGCCCCTTTGGGCCACGTACGCGGTGACCACCTTCTGGGCGCGGTCCAGCAGGGATCCGGATTTGACCAGCACCACCAAGCAATCGTACATGACATTCTGCCAGTCAACCAGGCACAGGGTCGTGGGAGAGGGAGATCGGCGGCGGGAGCACGCGTGTTTGTTTGTACTTGTGGGTGTGTGTGTTTGTGTGTGGGTGTTTGTTGGAGGTGAGGGGGGCTCCCTTCCCCCCCCCCCCCCCCCCCCCCGGGCCTTGGTGCAAGGCCGCGCCAGCGACGCGGAGGGAGCTGCAGGTGGGCAGACGCACCGGAAGCCACTTGGCGTCGGCGGACCCGTCGGGGCCGGGCCCGTGCAGGCTGGCCACATCGGCGTCCAGGTCCTCGTCCTCCTGGATCAGGACCTCCAAGCTGGAGAAGTTGGAGTAGAGGTTCCCCCGGAGCGAGCGCCACAGGACCGACTCCATGGCCGAGCGCTTGGTGCGCTCGACGATGCCGCAGATGAAGCTGTCAGGGTTGGCGCGGACCGGCACAGAGCCCCCCGCCCGCCCCGGGAGCGGTGCGCAGCAGGGGAGGGTGAAGCAAGGCAGCAGAGGCAGGCACGGAGCAACGGCGAGGGGAAGATCAGAGCGGCCAGGTTAGAACGGAGCACAGTCCGGCAAGCAGCGGGTCAGGGGGGGGAGGGGGGGGGGGCCAAAAAGCCGACGGGGCCCGCGGCCGCAGGGGCACCTACCTGAGCGAGGACGGATTGATCGGCTGCAGGGTGGGCGAGTAGGAGTCCATGTCCTGCAGGGTGGGCGACTCGGTTTGCGTCAGGTCGCCCAGCTCGATGGCCTCGGCATGGCCGGCCCCGGTGCCCAGCAGCAGATGGTGGTCGTCCTGCGCCTGGGCATTGTGAAAGCGATAGTTGCGTGGCTGGATGTGGTCCAGGTTGTCGACGGACGCCGGCTTCAGCAGGGTGGCCCCCATGGCCGCCTGGGCCGGCTCATCCTCGAAGAACCGGTCCACCGCGCGGGTGATGGCCCGCAGGGACAGCAACTCGTGGCGACTCCGGCGGAGGCTCTGCTCGCTGGTGGCCCCGCCGCGGACCTCGCGTTCCAGGTGGGCCAGGCGCTGGCCGAGCTCGGTCAGCACCTGCGGCGTCTGGATGGTCCAGTCGGCCGGCAGGTTGTATGGTTCTTCCGGCTGGAGTCCGGCCGCGGTGCACTCCTCCCTGAGGTAGCCTGCTTGCCGCGTGTGTGCGTGTGCGTGTGCGTGGGTGTCGAGAGGGTGAGTTGCTGACTGACCGTGGGAATGCGCATGGACAGCGGCGGCCGCCGAGATCGCGGGCAGACCAGGCCAGGCGGGTGGAGAACGGACACTACGTACGGAGGATGCGCTCGAGCTCGTCACACTGACGGATCTGGGTGGTGTACCGGCGCTGGAAGGGGTTGGCATCGCTGTTGAGCTGTGAGGGGGAGGGGGGGGGGGCGAAGGGAAGAGCGAGGGGGCCACAAGTTAGATGAGAGCGGAAGCGACAGACACACACACACACACACACACACATACACACGCGGCAAGCAGGGGGACGCACGTCACGGAGCTCGGTCATGCCGAAGATGCCCAGCGCCGAAATGGTCGAGTGGGCCGCATCCGATGGGATGTACATCTGGGTGAGCGCCATCTGCTCGGAGCGCATCATGCCGTCGGTCATGGTGGCGTAGGTGAGGGGTCCTCGGTGGCAGCGGCGAGGGGGGAGGGGGGGCGGGGGGCCAGGGGAGAGATGGAAGTCGGCGAGCCGAGGGGAAGGGGCGAGAAAGGGCACCAGACAGGGCGGGGCCTGGCGGGCGCGAAAGGGCGGGCGGGAGATCTGGGAGGGGCGCAGGCGTGCGGGTGCGTGCAGATGCGTGCGGAGGGGCGCAGGGGTGTCTGGGGCAGTGGCGGCCCCCGGAGGAGGGATGGCCAGGCACGGGCGCGCCTTTTATGTGGCCCCGGCATGGGGGTGCGGGAGGGGGCGCAGGCAGGAGCGGATTGCCGGGAGGGGGGATCCGCCGGGGCCATGCCACACCCTGTCGCCCGCCTCGGGGATGCCCCCTCCCCCGCCCCCCGCCCCACCCCTCACCCGCCCGGTTGCCCGGCGGTGGGTAGGCCCCTTTTGCCGCCCGGTGCGCACTCTACTTCGCCACCCAGCCTGCCGCCCGGGGTGCATGCGATCTGGACAATCCCCGCTGGAGGGCTGGGTGGCGCATCGGCGAGCATGGGCGCCAGGATGGGGCGGGAGAGCAGGTGCTGCAACGAGGGGGCGAGGGGATGGGGAAGCCAGGGGTGGCTGGCGGACAGACGCTCTGCCCACAACGGCCGGCTCGACGCCCCCCTTTAATGGCCGGTCGACGCCCCTTCTCCATCTTGGCCTCGCCCGGCCTGGCCGTCCGCCCTGTGCGCGCGCGCATCCGCACACCCCCAGGGGGGGGGGGACAGGAACGCGCGAGACCCCCCCCCCCCCCCCCCCCCCGCCCCGCCCCCCCGCCCTTGGTACGTGGGAGTGTGTGAGGGTGTGTGCCTGGCGGAGGGGCGGGAGCAATAGACCGCGCAGCTGGCCGCACCCGTGAGAGCCCGGCGGGCTAGTCGCCTTCGCCGCACCTGCGGCCACTGCCGGCTGCTGCCTGGTCTAGCCCCCGGCTCATCATGGAGCGGCGATGACACGCATGTCGGCGTGAGCGTGTGTGTGTGTGTGTGCGCGCGCGCGCGCGCGCGTGCGCGGCACCCCGTCCTTCTCGGCGCCGGCCCTGTCCGCCGGCCGGCCCGGGGGTGTTTTGGGGCGGCGGCGGTGCCGCCACCGCCGCCGCCGCCGCGGTCTCGTGTCCCTCTTGCCGCCCGCATCCCCCTTTATGCCCCGGCTACTGTGGGTTACTTTCTTCCCTGCCCGGGCGCTCGGCTTTTCTCGCTCCCCCGCCCCCCGCCGTCCGTAGGTTGTCCTGCCCCGCCCGGGGTCCACCCCCAGCGCACCTGCGCTCGAGGCGGCCCTCGCGCCGGGTCTAGCGGCTCCACGCACCAGGCAAGGCCATTGCGTGTGGCCGCACAGGGGACCCCGCGCACGGCGCATCTGGCGTGCCCCCATGACGCGCGACGCCGCCGGGCCCCACTCCGCCCCGAGGCCGCGGGCCAGCGCAGGCGCCCGCATCCCCGAAAGGCACCCGTCGTCACACACGCATGTTGGGATGGAGGGCCTGCCCCCCCCCCCCTCCCGGGGCCGGAGGGCCTCCGCGGTGCGCGAGGCGCATGGCTGGCGGGGCCTGCGGCCGGCTTCTTGTGCCGCCGGGTGTGCGGCCGCCGGTCCGTCGCCACACACGGACGCCGTGCCCCTCGGGGCCCTCGGGCGGGCCGGCGCGCCGGATGCATTCGCTCCCCGCGAGCGACGCGGCCCCTGCGCCGGTCCGAAGGCATGCCTCGCCCTCGGGCCCGCGGAGGCCCCCTGATGGGGTAGGAGGGGCCGCCGGGGGCTGGACCTGGCCCCCATGGATCAGGCCTATTTCACATTATGTCTCTCTATATGTGTGTATGTGTGTGTGCGCGTGAACGTGTTGTACGCATGAGGGCGCGCGCCCGTCCGCCCACCGCACGAGCGGATGCCTCCTCTCGGGCGCGCGGGCCGGGCGATCGTCCACGATTGTGGCCTCAATCGGTGTCAGGAGTTGGTGGTTTTAAGGGGCTCTTTTTCCCTGCATTTTTGAACAGCCCCCCCCCCCCCCGGCGCTCACACACACACACACACACACACATCCCCTGTCCGTGTGCGTGGCGCGGTGCCTGCCCGTGTGCTTGTCTGCCGGCCGGCGCCCGGAGAGGCAGGGCTGCCTGGTTGTTAGGTGCGGGTGTCTTGGCAAGGCGAAGGGCGCCCTCGCCCGGGGCTCTCGGCCCGACGGCCGGCCCAGGACGCGTCCCTCATGCCCGGCAGGCGGCCGCAGCGCGCACAGCCTGCCCTGTGAGCAGCCCCGCTCCCGGCCTCAGGAGAGAGAGCATGCGCGCTTGGGGATGGAAAAAAACAAAAAAAAAACAACAGCACCCAAATATCGTCCGATTGCCAGGCCGCTCCCCCCCCCCCCCCGGGCGCGATGCAGACGCCAATTGTGCCGACGCTGCTTGTCCAATTTTTGTGTCGCCCCCGCCCCTTCCAAGTCGGGTGCCCTCTGGTCGCCCCCCCCCTGTGCCCCCGCCCGAGGGCCTCCCGCTGCCCGACCGCGCGCCCGGCGCCCCGCGCGCGCGCGCGCGCGCACTTCCCAGGTGGACGGAGAAGCCGGGGCAGGGGGAGGCTGGCCTCAGTCTAGGCCCAGGGGCACCATTCGGCCCGGGTGCAAGAGGGAGAGAGGCACAGAGAGACAGAGAGAGAAGCACGACAGCCCGAGCATCTTGACCGAAACCGGAGACACAGGTGCCCCGGGATAGGGGCCCCCCTCGGCCACAGGTATCGATGCAGGTCCATCGGCCGAAGAGAAGGGCCAGGCAGGCATGCCAGCCCCGGCGGGCGGCGTCCGGTCGCGCGCGGCCTACATGCATTCCGGCGTCGGCCGGGCTGCCCGCCCGCGCCCGCGCCCGCGCCCCCAGGCCCCGCTGGCTCTCCATCACGGCCTGGTGTAGGTAGGGGGGGGGGGGGGCGGGAGGGCGACGTGCGCCGGGGGCAGCTGGGCTCAGGCATGTCCCACCTGGAGAAATGCGTGCGCGAACACCCCGGTCCCGCCGGAGGCTCCAGGCCCCGGTCGACCAGGCTTCAGGCTGCCGAACGTACGCGACCGCGAAGAAGCCAAGCTGGCAAGTCCGGAAACGGGTGGCGTGTGTGTGGGGGGGGAGGGGGGGGGGGCTGGGACCGAAAGCATGACCATTGTGTGGCGGCGTGCCGTGCCGCGCGTCGCCTTTCCCAGAGGAGGGAGCGCCGGTAGCTGCGGCGCAACAGCCGCGGCGCACCGGCGCAGAGGCCCCTCCGGGGAGCCGGCGCGCGGGGGGTCGCCGGCACCAGCACCCCGCGGGGCGCCAGCATGCGTGAGAACCAGATCCTCCCCCCGGCAATGCGCCGCGCCTTTCAGAATGAGGGGCCGCGGAGCGCCGAGTTAAGGCCGGCGCTCGGCTCGGGCCCTGGAGGATCGGGTGATCTGCCGGGCCAGGGCGCATGATCTGCCTGGCTATTTGGGAGGCACAAGAGATCGCGCCCGGCGGACGGGGCGGGGGAGAGACGCGACTGATCGCATATCCAGGCCTCCCCTCCTTTTCCTCCTTGCATCCACCCCTCTCTGTCGCGCCGGAACAGGGTCAACCCCTCTCTGTGTCTGCTTGTTTGCCCCTTCCCCCCCCCCCTTTGCCCCCTCTCCCACGCATACGCTGCACGCATTATGGCCTCCCGCAGCAGCACCAGCAGCAGCGGCAGCGGCGTAGCCAGCGCCGCGGCCAGCCGGGCATCCGGCCCCAGCGCCCCGGGGCCAGCCGCCACCCCGTCGCACCCCGGCGCTCCAGGCCAGCTGTCCGGGTCCAGCAACGATTTCTGGCTTCCAGTTGTTGAGGGTAATGCCGCCGCCAGGCTGGGGCCCATGTGCCGCGCACTGCCTTCCCGCGCCCGACGCCCTCGATGCCCTTCTTGCCCCCCCCCCCCCCCCCCCTCTTCCCCTCCGTCCGGCCCGTCCGGCCGACTGCGCCGCCCCCCCACACGGGCCACTCGCCGCGCAGACATTGGCTCCATCTACTCGCTGCTGTTTGACCACTCGAAGATGCTGTCTCGCACGTCGTCCTCCTTCGCACGCAATGCCGACTATGAGCACTCGAAGACCGTGCAGTACCTGGAGCAGGCACACTCCACGCTGCAGCAGTGCAGTGCCCGGCTCGGGCAGATCAGCGGCCCGCAAGCCGAGGGGGCTCCGGCGCCCGTGTTCACATCCCTCAGCGATCCGGCCCGTACGTGTGCAAGCCGGCCCTTGCTTTCCTTCTCCTGCGGCCCGCCTTGCCCCGGCCCAGGCTCGTGGCCGGCGGTCCGCCCGACCGGGGGCCTCGTCTCGCCTCCGCTCCCCTGCCATCTTTCTCCCTCCCTCTCTCTCTCTCTCTCCCCCCTCGGCGTGTGTCCTTCCCTCACCTGCTTCTCCTTGCCTCAGGTATCGACCAAATCGCCACACGCATCACCAAGGTCCTCCAGGCGTCCGAGCATATGGCCGAGCTGCGCCAGGACCGGCGCAAGGAGCGTGCCGAGATTGACGCCCTCGAGCGTGCCAACTTCGAGCGCGACCTAGCTGCTCGATCGGCCGAGCGGCGCAAGGTCTCGGAGGCTGCTGCTTCGGATGCTGCCGCCGCTGCCAGCGTCGCGGCGTCCTCCACTTCTGGTGTCACTGCCGCTGACGTCGCTGCTGTTGCTGACGTCGGCGCCTCCGATGTCTCTGGCGTGGCTGCTGCTTCCGCAGATGCCGCTGCTGGTGCCGCCGCTCCTTCCGTTGCTTGCGCGGATGCCGTCGCGGATGTCGCTTCTGACGCCGCCACCACTGCGGAAGCCCCCGCTGACGTCGCCGCTGATGCCGCCGCTGACGTCGCCGCTGATGCCGCCGCTGATGCCGCCGCTGATGCCGCCGCTGATGCCGCCGCTGATGCCGCCGCTGATGCCGCCGCTGATGCCGCCGCTGACGTCGCCGCTGATGCCGCCGCTGATGCCGCCGCTGACGTCGCCGCTGATGCTGCCACCAATATCACCACCAATGTCGTCGCCACCGACGCCGCCACTACCGCAGAAGCTCCCGCTGATGGTGCCGCCAATGTCGCAGTCGATGCGGCCACCGGGGCCGATGCCGATGCACATGTCACTCCCACCACCGGTGCCGCCACCACTGACACCAGCACCCCCGGCGATACGGCTGACTCGGAGTCGGTGGAGGTCAATACCGAAGCCACCGCCCACGAGGACACCGGCCAGGCAAATTCCTGACCCGCCACCTGCCTACCAGGCTGAAATACAAGCCCCCTCTGGCCTGTTGTCGGTGCCATACATACACACACACGCACATTGCCGGGCCTGGTCGCCGAAAAAAACAGAAACAAGGGCAAAAAACAAAAACATCTATCTGAACAGGGGTGACAAAAAAACCCGGCTTGGGAGGGGGGGGGGAGGGGAGCAGGGCATCAAGCGCCAGTGGAACCGAAGGCACCGGCGCCGCGCTCAGTATCGTCCAGGTCCTGTTGACACGCGCGGGGTTAGTTAGAATGGTGCCCCATGGCAGGCAGGCGCGGGAGGATGGAAAGAAGAAAGAGGGGGGGGGGGGCAACGGGGACGCACGTCCACCTCCACCACCGGCGGGGTGATGATAGTCTCGATGATGAGCTGGGCAATGCGGTTGCCGGCGACCACCTGGAAGTCCTCATCGCTGTGGTTGAAGAGCATGACCCCCAGCGGGCCGCGGTAGTCGCAGTCGATGACACCGGCACCGACGTCGATGCCATGGCGCAGGGCCAGGCTGGAGCGCGGGGCCATGCGACCGTACGTGCCCTCCGGCAGGGCGAGGCTGATGTCGGTGGGGACCAGGGCCCGAGAGCGCGCAGGGATGACCATGTCGCGGGCACTGCCGGGCGGGGCGGGGCGGGACACGGGGCGGGACACGGGGCGGGTGGTAAGTGGGCGGGGTGGGGGAGGGAGCGGGTGCGCCGGGCGGGTGGTTTGCACACCTGAACAGATCGTAGCCGGCGGCGCCCTTGGAGGCGCGCATGGGCAGGTGGCCCTGGGGCGAGAGGCGCTTCACGCGGAAAACCACATCGGAGGCGGGCATCGGATGGGTCATAATGGTACGGAGGAGGGAGGGGGCGGTCGTGTGGGTGGCAATCCGACGAGCAAAGGTGGCAGACAGCAACATGTCCGGGCAAGTGGGCGGGGAGGCTTTATGTGTGTGTGTGTGTGTGTGTGT
>NW_009242984.1:13344-18863 GCF_000388065.1 Fonticula alba | reverse complement strand
GCCCGGGTAACTACCACTAGTGACCACACTCTACTGGTCTCCACCCCCCGCCCCCGCCCCCGCCCCACCGCCGACTAGGCCGCAAGACACGGTGGCGGCCGGGCCCGGAGGCCGGTGGCGCCATGGGAGCGCGCGGCGGGCATCCCAACTAATAACGAGGCATGATCACATGAGTGGGGTTGTTTAGACGGCCCTGCACTCTGGCCCGGGCGCCGCGGCGGGGGGTGTTCGCGCCGTGCGAGGCGCACACCGACAGAGGGCAGGCATGCTCAGGCAGGGCACGCATGCGCCACAGCACATGTGTACATACACACATACCTCCCCGACGTGCGCTCCCAGGGCTGGCACATGTACAGCAAAAAGGAGAGAAAAGAGGGCGTCTCTTTGTGGAAGGGAGCGGACAAGAGGGGAAGGCCCAAGCCAAGGGGGTCCCCCCCCCCCCCCACCCCGGGCTGTGTGGAAGGAGGAGGGCGAGCTGGCACATGCCGCGGCACGTTGGCCGACTATGTGGTCCGCATGCGGACCAGCTTGATGAAATCCACCAGCGGGGCCTTGATGGATGGGGCGCCGGAGCCCAGGGTGCCCAGGAAGATGGCTGCCTCCTCGCCAGTGACCGCCCCGGGCGGCAGGCCCTCGACAAATGTAGCCACCCAACTGACAAGCTCCTGCTGCGTGTGTGCGTGCGTGCGTGCGTGCGTGCGTGCGTGCGTGCGTGCGTGCGTGCGTGTGCGTGTGTGTGTGTGCGTGTGCATGGTGTCAGAGAGCCCGTCAGAGAGGGGGCGGCGCGGCGGGCGGGGCGAAAAAAAGGGCCACAAGAAAGCCCGAGGCAAACACCAGGCACATGGCTCGCCGCCGCGTACCGGGCCAAACAATTGCAGCAGGTACTCCATGATGTCCACAACCTCGCGGTTGCCGGTCCGCCGGGGGAAAGTCCGGCAAACACCCTCCAGCATGCAGATGACGGCCTCGGCGCCCAGGGGGGCGGCCGGGTGGCCGGGGGGCCGGGCCAGGGCCGGGCCAGCCGGCACCGACCCCGGCGGGGCCGGGTCCCGGAGCAGGCGCCGGAGCTCGATGCCAGCCTCGGACCCGGAGGTGGCCCCATGGGCCGAGCTCAAGACGCAGGCCACAAAATAGAGGACCCCCTTGATGGCGGAGCTGCAGTTGTGATACCGCCGCAGGGCGACCAGCGCCGCTGGCAGCAGCTGGGCCAGGGTTTGCGGCATCAAGTCCGGCAGGTAGCGCGACATGACGCCGGCCAGGTCGAAGAAGTCCTCCACCAGCGTGTCGGCCAGGAGGCCGGCCGCGGCGGCCGGGCGCTGGTCGGTCGACCCGTCGGCCGCGAAGGCCAGCGGCCCGGAGAAGGCCCCCATGACCAGGTGCGTGGCATGGGAGAACCCCTCAAAGAGCAGGGCCCGGGCCGCATGGTGCGTGGCATACACCCGGGCCAGCTGCTTGATGGCATACAGGAAGGACGAGTGCGTGGTCGCCTGGAAGCCGGAGTACAACAGGTACAGGGCCCGGGGGAAGACCGGCGCGAAGCCCCCTCCACCGCAGGAGACAATGGCCGACCGGAGCATCCGACAGATGAGCTCAATGACATCGCTGCTGGTGCCGGCCGCCGGGTCGGCCGGGCCGGAGCCGCTGCCGGTCGTCGTCGTCGGCGGCGCGCCGGCCCGGTGCGACTGCAGGACCGCCTCCACCACGGGCCACACGTCATTCAGGGCCGGGATCAGTGGATGCCCGGCCGCGCTGGCCAGGGTGCCCTCGGTGAACAGGTGCCGGCAGAGCTCGGCCACCGAGGCCAGCCCGCCGGCCGCCGCCAGCACCGCCGGATCCGTCACGCCGGCCAGCAGCTGGAAGACCGCCCGTCGGATGGCCGGGTCCGCCAGCATGTCGGCCCCCATGTGCAGATCCCCGGCGGCCAGGCCCAGCGGCTGGTGGAGCTCCTCGAAAATGACTGCCAGTCGGTCGAACTGCGTGACCAGCTCCCGGGACGCTTGGTCCAGTGAGGGGGATTCACGCACGGCGGTCTCCAGTCTCCGGAGGGTCGGCGCGCACAGGCGTCGTACCAGCTCCGGGATCTGACCTGCGTCCGTGTGCCGAGCCACCACGATGGCTGTGAGTTGCAGGTCCGGATCCGGCAGGGGAGGAAGAGAGAAAAGAGAGCAGAGAGGACAGCGAGAGCAGCGAGAGCAGAGAATTGAGGATAGACAGAGAAAACAGACAAAGGAGAGCAAAGAGGGCGGAGGGAATAGAGAGGGCGGAGGGAACAGAGAGGGCGGAGGGAACAGAGAGGGCGGAGGGAACAGAGAGGGCGGAGGGAACAGAGACAGCAGAGACCGACAGAGACAGCAGAGACCGCAGAGACCGCAGAGACAGCAGAGACCGCAGAGACCGCAGAGACAGCAGAGACCGCAGAGACCGCAGAGACCGCAGAGAAAGGAGGAAGACGGCATTAGCGTGGAGCCAGACAGAAAAAAGCAGAGGAGAAAGGAAGAGGAGCAGCCGGCAAGGAGCAGCCGGGCCAAGGCGCACCGGTGGCCTGGAGGAACTCCAGATACTGCATGGGGCTGCTGAACTGAACACGATCCAGCTCGCCGGTTTCGACGAAAGGCAGCATGCTGGACAGGAAGTAGGCCGTCGGCCCGGGGGACAGCTTCACCAGGGAGCTGGTGGCCGAGGCCAGCACCTGCCCCGGGGTCATGGCCGGGTGCTGGAAGGTCCCCCCGGCGGCCGAGGCCCGCAGGCTGTGCATCAGGTAGTCCAGCGTCCGGTTGAGGATCGCCTCGTTGCTCGAGCTCGGGGCCTCGCCCCAGAGCCGCGGCACCACCGCGCTGAGGACCAGCTGCACGGTATACCGGATGTTTGGGTGGTCAAGCAGCGCCCCGGCCGGGCTGTCGCTCGGCTGCAGCAACAGCAGCTGGAACAGGTGCACCAGCCCCGGGCCCCGGGCCGCCGTCGCCGACAGGGGAAGCACTCGCAGGGCGAAAAGAACCGCCTCCACCTGCTGCCAGGTGGCCGCGGGGCCAGGGCCGGGTGCGAGGCCGGCCCCGGCCCCGGGCCCCGTCGCCGCCAGCAGACCCGCCAAGTGCCCGACACATTGGTCGAACAGCTCCACCTCCTGGTCCAGCGACTGGAGGATCTGAGCTACCCGGTGCCGGTACTCGCTGAATTCCTCCTGCCGCGAGGTGCTCCACGGGTCGGACCCCATGTCCCCATCGGCCGGGTACTGGAAATGCAGCAGGCACGTGGACAGCAGGGGAAGGGCCTGCGTGGCCGGATCCGCCGCCACCACGTCAATCCAGAAGTCACTGGCGCGCAGGGTGATGTCCGGCTCGTCGGTCAGCAGGAATCCAAAGTACATGCCGGCCAGGGGGGTGAACTGCTCGTGCTTGGGATACTTGATGGCGCTGTGTGTGTGTGGGGGGGGGGGGGGGGGGGGGGGCAGAGCGTCGGCGTGTCAGAATAGGGCGTCTTCAGCCGGAGGGCGCGGCCGAGGGGGCGGGGCGGGGGGTGGCTTGCACGCACAGCTCCATGAAACTCGACACAATCCGGCAGAAGCCGTCGGCCGCCTGGGGATCGGCCGCCTCGAGCAGCGCCGGGATCGGGACCTCGGGCCGGTAGCCGGTTGGCAGACCCAAGGCCTGACCAGCCCGCGGGCCCAGCTGCAGGACCAGCGGATAGAAGACCGCCAGCAGCTGCGCATGGTACTCCCAGGTGAGCTCCTCCAGGTCCGGGTCGCCGACCAGGCTGAAGAAGTCGCAGATCATGGCGACACACACGTCGAAGAGGGGCTCCTGGTGGAGGATCTACCCCGCCAGCCAGGGGGACCAGAGGGACAGAAGCACGGACCCCAGGCCAGGAGGACCGCCAGCAAGGGGGGAGGGGGGGGGGGGGGCACACCAATCAGGTCAGATGGCGATCAGGCGGCAGGCTGACACAAGCACCAGGGGCAGCCCCGCCACGCACATTGAACGCGAACTCAATCAACTTCAGGTCCATGATCTGCGGCAGGGACAGCAGCGACGAGTGGATCCACTGCGACAGACACTGGAGGGCCATCTTGGACCGAGTGACCGCCTCGGGCGTCGGGGCCGCCTGCCCGGCCGGCGCCTGGGCACACTCCTGCACCAGGGCCGAGCAAAGCCCCAGCAGGTTGGGGATCTCCCCGGCCAGGTAGTTTTCGGCGAAGGCCCGCCGCCGAGACGGGTCCACCGGGATCTGCCGGTTGTCCAATTCCTCCGGCAGGATGCTGAGCAGCTCCAGCCACAGGCACACGGCCACATGGGCCTTGTGCACGTCCTCGAGCGTGTGTGCCGCGGCGTTTTGCAGGACCCCGAGGGCCGACTGGACGCCAGTCTGTCCGAAGAACGTGTGCGACAGGGCCGCCACCGGGTCTGGCCACTCGGTTGACTGGAGCATCAGGCTGGCCATGCCGATGCAGAGGCGCGTCCGGAGGATTGTGCTGTGTGTGTGTGGGGGGGGGCCGTGTGGTGGAGGGAGGGGAGGGGGAGGAACGAAGGGCAACAGGGGAGGGGAGGGGAGGGGGGGAGGGGGCAGGTCGCGTCAGAGGCCAATGCGTGAGGGGATATGTGCATGTGCAAGAGCGCGCACGCGCACACGGATGGCAGGACATCTGTGTGCATGCGGGAGGGGGAGAAAGGTAAACGTACGGGCCGAAGGAAACCGACAGCAGGTGGTTGGTCAGGGAGCTTCGAAGCTGGGCACGAGACTCGGGGCCCAGCTCATGGAGGCTTGAGCAAATCTGCCGAGGGAGGGGCAAAGACGAGGGGGTCAGGGAGGATCCCCGGATATGCATGTGTGTATGTACTCGCTCCCGGAGGGCGGCCAGGAAGGAGCAAGAGGGCGCGCGCGCGCGAGGAGGGGGGGGGAAAGGCCCACAGGGCAGGGACACGCACCTTGCGGACAAGCGTCTGGGCCCCATAGTACCGGACCTCGGTGGAGGCCCCCTCGGCCTGCAGCAGGCGGTCGGCAACCACCCAGGCCACCGGCTCATACTGGAAGGCATTTAGCCAGCGGTCAGCCGCGCGCCGGTCGGCCGAGGTGACCTTCGACCCGGAGCCCACCGAATGCAGAGTGGCGATGGCCTCGAAGACGAGGTCCATCGACCGGGCGACCGCGTCTTCGGTCGACGAGTCCATGGCGCTGCCGAGGTGGAGTTCAACCGGGTGGGGCTCCTCCTCGAGGTCGATGTCGCAACCGTCGGTATCCGATAGCCGGGGGGTGGCGCAGCCGAAGTCCAGCCCGAGGGGGGGCGACGCCGGCGGGGGGGGCGACAGGCGAGGCGGGAGGACGGCTTCGGGGCCGGACCGAGCGGCAGAAGAGCTACCCCGAGTCCTGGCTGAGAGGGACCCGGCAAGGTGGGCGCGCACGATTGGGCAGGCCGGCGCGGGGGGCTGGCAGAGGAGGGAGGGGCGTGCGCACGACGGGCTGGCGGGCGCAGGAGGCGGGCGAGAGGCAGAGAGAGAGAGAGAGAGAGAGAGAGAGAGCGGGGGGGG
>NW_009242984.1:6794-12828 GCF_000388065.1 Fonticula alba | reverse complement strand
GGGGGGAGAGGAGCGTGTCGCTCGCGGCGCCGCTCGCCGAAATGCGGAAACTAGTCGCTTCACGGCGGAGAGGCCATGCCCACGGAGCGGGACACGTCTGCCCCTGTGACACTCGCCAGGCGGGCAGAGGGAGAGAGGGGGAGGGGAGGGAAGAGACGGCAGGGGGAGAGGAAAGACCTGGCACGCATGCGAGAGCCCCCGGCAAAACTGAGTCGGGTGGCGTGCGCCACATGCAGGCGCCCAGGCCCTCATTCTTGGGAGGGGGGAAGAGAGAAGGGGGAGAAAGAGGAGAGGGATGGGGGGGGGGCGGGGGGATGGGGGGATGGGGGCGGAACATGCACGCGACCAGCATGGGTGGGTGGGCGGGCGGGTGGGGGGAAGGAGGGACGTGCGCCTGCCCCCTCTCTCGCTCTCTCTGGCCCATAGAGTACAAAAAGGAGGCGGACCGGGCCGGACACCGGGGGCATCATGCGCGCATGTATATGTGTGTGTGTATGTGCGCGCCGTGGGTGGTTCTTTACACGCCCTCCGAGACCGGTGCCACAGACACCGAGTTCGGCACCGCCGGGAAGGGGGACCCACCCAGGAGCCCGGCTCCGGCGCCGTGCATCTGGGCCGCACCGCCGAACAGCCCGGAGTCCGAGGCGCCGCCATCGCTGGCCGAGGAATACTGGTCGATCTTCAGGTGCTGAAGCTGGGCCTGGAGCTGCTGTTGTTGTTGCTGTTGCTGCTGCTGCTGCTGCTGTTGCTGCTGCTGCTGCTGGAGCTGGAGTTGGAGCTGCTGCTGCTGCTGCTGCAGGTGGTGATGATGCTGCGGGTGCAGGCCGTTGCCATTGGGGACCGCGCCGAGCACGGGGCTCTGCTGCTGCTGCTGCTGCTGCTGGGCCTGCTGGTACGGAACCAGGAGGCTCCCAGTGGCCGACATGGTGGGACTGCCCCCCTGGATGTTGGCACCGACAAGACCGCCGGCGCCACCATGATGGTAGCCCACCATGCCGCCGGTGCCGGTCAAATGGACACCGCCAGGGCCGCCGTGTGATGCCTGCAGGGTCCCGGAGGAGGAGGCCAGCTGCGGCGAATGGAGCTGCTGGTGAACTTGCTGCTGGTGCTGCTGCAGGGACCCGGCCGACGGGCCAAAGCCCGGGGCATTGAGCAGATGCATCGACCCGCCGAAGTGGGCCGCATGCGGGGACTGCTGCTGCTGCTGCTGCTGCTGCTGCTGCTGCTGCTGGCCGGAGGCTTGGTGGTGCGCCTGCAGCGAGCCGCCTAGCATGTGCAGCGGCATGCCGGCGCCGCCAGCGCCCAGCAGGGCCAGGCCATTGGGGTGCGTGCCGGCTCCGATGGCCCCATGGCCGGGCACCATGCCAGCGTGGTGGAGCTGCTGCTGTTGTTGCTGCTGCTGCTGCTGCGAGTGGTGGAGTTGCTGCTGCTGCTGCTGCTGCTGCTGCTGGAACATGAGCAGCGGGTTGGGCGCTGGGGCCCCACCGCCGCCGGGAGCCGCGGCATACCCATGCTGCTGGCCATTGGTGGCCACGCTGAAGTAGCCGTTACCGGCGGCGGCGCCGCCGCCGCCGGCGCCGACCCCCCCGGGGCCGGCCTGCTGGAAGAGCAGCTGCGGCGAGTGGGCCCCGGGCGCGGTGGCCCCGGTGGCCGCCCCCAGCGGCGTCACCAGAAGCTCGGTGCTGTCGCCGAGCTCGCTGCTCAGGCTGGATGAGCTGGACTGCCGCTGGCCCAGGTGAAAGGGCAGGCCGATGTCGCGGATCAGCGGCATCGAGGACAGGCTCATGGCCGGGGCGCTGCCCCGCCGGCGGAGGAGCCCCAGCTGCCCGGTCGGGTCCATGCCGGCCGTGGTGGCCGCCAGGCTGCTCCGGCGGTTGGCCGCCCCGGCCCCGGCGCCCTTGTAGATGTTCGGCAGGGACTCGAACTCGTCGTTGTCCGACTCGCCGGTGAAGAGCCCATCCTCGAAGCCGCAGGAGGAAGCCGTCGAGTAGAAGCCACTGCTCCGGCTGCTGTTGGCGCTGGCCAGGCTCTCGGTGTCCGCATCGTCGTAGGACATGCAGGGCATCGGCGAGACGGGCATCTTCGGCAGGGCATTCATAGGCATCTCGTTGCCGATGGCGGCCGCGGCGGCGGCGGCCGCCGCCGCAGCCGCAGCCGCAGCCACCGCGGCCCCCGGCCGGCCGGTCAGCATCCCGGCCCCCGGGGCCCCGGTCTCCATGATGTTCTTCAGCGCCTGGGCCTCCTGCGACCGGCGGTACAGCCCGCGGACCTGGTCATCCGACAGGTTGGCCAGATCGATGACATACTGATTCCAGACCGAGGACTGGATGGACGCGTCGAGGGCGGCGGCGGCGGCGGCCGCCGCCGCGGCGGCCGCCGCGGCCGACGCATTCGGCGGCAGCCCGCCACTCGGCGAGGCCGGGTTCGACAGGCCCCCGTCGCCGGGCTGCTGCCCCGGCCGGTCGCCCTCGCCGCCGGCGAAGGCGCCCGACCCGGTGCCCACATCCGGCATGGTCGGCGAGGAGGGAGTGGCCGGGGTGGAGGCCACGGCCCCGGACGGCGAGGGCCCGGTCCCCTGCTTGAGCTCCGGATGGGTGCGCGAGAAGTGCTGCTGGATGACCTGCCCCCGGCGGATGATCAGCTGGTCGCACAGGGAGCAGAAGAACCGCGGCACCCGGTAGTGCGTGGCAATGTGCGACGTATAGTCGTAGTACTTGCGGAAGTGCCGGCCCTCCTTGTTGCAGCCGCGCCACTTGCAGGTGTTCTTGCCGGCGGCCGCCGAGTGGCCGGGATCGCCGGGCATGGCGCCCCCGGGCCCGGCCACCAGGCCCGGCCCCGGGCCCAGCAGGCCGCCGGTGGCCCCGGGCCCCAGCTGCCCGGCGAACACCATGTTCAGGCTGCCGAGCGACCCGGCCGCGGCCTCGGCCGACCCGGCCCCACCGCCGTACCCGGCCGGGTCCGTCAGCGAGGAGGCCCGGATGGAGGTCGGCCGGATGAACACATGGTGGTCGGACTTCAGGTGAATGAAGAACTCAATCTGATCCTCGAAGTAGAGCTTGCACCCGTCCCACAGGCACTGCTCCCCGCGGGAGGACGTGCCGCTGCCGGGGCCGGACTGGGCCGCGGCCGCGGCCACCGCCGCCAGCCCGGCTCGCGAGGACCCGGCACGCCCGGTGCCGAGGGACCCCCGCCGGCCGGTGTCCGACCCGGACCCCGACCCGGAGGCCGACCCGGACCCGGGCGAGGGCGACCGCAGCAGGGTGCCCGGACCGTTGGACATGCCGGCAAACGGCCCGGACGGCGAGCTGGACGACGCGCCACCGGACAGCGGGTGCCCGGAGATGGGCCGGATGGCCGGGGAGCTGTTGCGCCGGACCGAGCCGCCGGGCTGGTTCATGCGGTCTACGATTGGGAGGAAGCCAGGGGGGGGGACGTGCATGGGTGTAAGTGGCGGGGCTCCGATCGGAGGCGGGGGAATGATGGCAAAAGGGCACGGAGCAGGTGGCAAAAGGGCACGGAGCAGGTGGCATGGGCCGAGGGGGGGGGCGGGGCCGCCGGGGACGTACTGCTGGGCCGGGGGAAGGCGTCAGCCGGGCTCGGGTTCGGCGAGGAGAAGGACGAGTGCGGCGAGGCGCTGCTGAGGATGGGCCCGGCGGAGGACAGCGACCCGAACAGGACCTGGCTCTGGATGTTGTTGACGCTCAGCAGCTGCGAATGGTACTGAGTCGGGTTTTGCTGCTGCTGCTGCTGCTGCTGCTGCTGCTGCTGCTGCTGCTGCTGCTGCTGCTGCTGCTGCGAGTGCATGTGCGCGGCGGCAGCCGCCGCGTGGTGGTGATGCAGCGAGTGGTGCAGGCCATGGTGGTGGGCAGCCTGCTGGGCCTGCTGGTGGAGGTGCTGCTGCAGCATGGCCTGGGCCTGGTGCGCGGCGAGCGAGCTGCTGCTGGGCCCGATGTGCGTGGTCAGGGCCCCGCCGCCGCCGCCGCCGTTGACATTGGACCCGCCACCGACGGCCTCCGGGCTGCCATGCCCGGAGGGGCCGCCGCCCTGCGAAGACTGGAAAAGCCCCTGCCCCGGGGGGAGCATGGGCGACCCCATGCCCGAGGACCCCGGCGAGGCGGGGTCCGACGAAGGGGGGCCCCCCACCACCACGGGGGTCGACGCGATGCCCGGGCCGCCGGCCATGCCACCCCCGAGGGCGGCGGCCTGCTGCTGCTGCTGCTGCTGCTGCTGCTGCTGCAGGGCTGCCGAGGACATGGGCAGGTGCCCGCCGCCGGAAGCGCCGCCGGCCACGATGCCCGCACTGGCCCCAAGGACCGGCGAGCTGGATGAGGACCCGGGGCCGGTGCCCGCCCCGGCAATGCCCCCGGACCCCAGGGACAGGTGCGACAGCGGCGACAGCGACAGCCCGGGCGAGCTGGGCGGGGCTCCGGCCATGAGGCCGGCGGCGGCGGCGGCCGCGGCCGCGGCAGCGGCGGTGGCCGCGTCAGCCGACAGGATGGGCGACCCGCCCACCGGCGGGTCGGCATCCATCATGGCCGCCGCATGGTGACCATGGTGCTGGGACCCATTGGTCGAGCCGCCGGAAGAGGAGGAGGAGGAGGAGGAGGAGGAAGACGATGCGCCGCCATGGTGGCCGTGATGGGGCCCGGCCTCGGCCAGCTCATCGAAGGCCGGCAGCGGCCCGGAGCTCGACCCGACCAGCATCGGCGAGGAGCTGCCACTGGCCGTGCCACTGTAGATGGCCGACAAGTTGAGCAGGGCCCCGCCCGGGCCGGGGGTCGACTCGCCGAAGTTGAGCCCGGTGCTGCCGCGGCGGATCATGCGCGGATAGTTGGAGGGCAGGGTGCCGACGCTGCTGCGCCGGCCCATGCGCGGGGCGCCGCCACCGCGCGAGGACAGCGGCAGCACCGCCGTCGGGGGGATCGGCGAGGGGGAGGGCGATGCCCCCGGGGCCAGGCCATTCGGGGAGTTGAGCGCCCCGACCGTGGGCGTGCCGTCGGCCCCGCCGCCGGCAGCCCCATTCAGCGGAGCGAAGGAGGGCGAGCCGGGGGGCACTGCCGCGGTGGCGCCCGCCACCGGGGGGGCACCACCGGTGCCCATGCATGTGAGCGCATCACCACCGGCGAGGTGCATGTCGCCGGTTTGCTGCTGCTGCTGCTGCTGCTGCTGCTGTGGGGAGGACGGCATTTGGCCCGAAAGCAGGAAGGCAGGCGAGGAATGCGACTGGGGCGGCTGGCTGCCAAAGAGCAGGGCGCCGGGAGGTATGAAGAGATTAGTCTCGACGTGGGACATGTCTCTGTGATGCGAGCGCGCGCACACGCGTGCGTGCGTGTGTGTGTGTATGTGCGCGTGCGTGTGTGTGCGCGTGTATGCGCGGAGAGACGAGGGCGACTCTGTGTGTGTGTGTGTGTGTGCGTAGAGGGGGGGTCGATGTTCGCGGAGTGGAGGATTGGGGGGGGGGCATGGCAACGCGCACGCGCGGGTAAGGACCAGGCGGCAGCGGCGGTGGCGGAGGGGAGGGAGAGGGGAGGGGGAGGGGGGCCGGCGAGGGCAAACATACCGGCTCTAGAGGGGGAGGGGGGGGGAGGAGGAGGAGGGGGCTATGGGCCGCTGGAGCGCGCGCGCTCTCGGTCTCTCTCAAGGACAACGCGGGGATCGGTCGCTCTCGCGCTTTGTCTCGCAGCGGACCGGCCGGGCGGGGCGGTGCTCTGTGTGTGGGTGCGCGTGCGCGTGCTCTTCTCAATGCGTGCGCGTGTGCGTGTGTAGGCGTGTGTGGTGATGTGGCTTCCCTTCCTGGAGGAGGAGACCCGGGACGGTGCGATAGCGCGACCGGCTGTCGGGCGGGCCGCACAACGTGTCGACCGAAGACCGCAGAGGGCAGGGAGGTCAGCATGGGCAGCCGGGGGCGCGGGGTGGAAGCCGGGAGCGAAGAAGGGGGCGAAGGTCAGGGAGGGGAGGGGGGATGCACAGGTGTCCTCACTCGCCGGGGAGGGAGTCGTTGGGAATGGCTGCCGAAGGTGGCGAGCCCATGCAA
>NW_009242984.1:5178-6689 GCF_000388065.1 Fonticula alba | reverse complement strand
GGGTGAGGGGGGGGGGGGGGAGATTGCTGGGGACGGAGGGGAATAGCCGGTCGAGTGCGTCGTGACAGGAGGAGGCTCCAAGAAATTGGACCATCCATACGGACGCGCAGCGCAGGAAGCGGCGGTCTAGGGGGCACACATAACGGCACACTGGAGGAGGGGAAGGGGGCGGCGCGCGGGGATGGCGGAGCACCCGATGGGCGGAGGGGGCTGCGTGTGTGTGTGTGTGCGCACGCGCATGCAGGTGCAAGTGCATCCTGATGCGCACATACATACGCACACACACACACACACACATACACACACGCCCGCGCGCGCACACGTAGCGAGGGCAAGTGCCCGACGCCACTGCCGCAAGGGAAGAGGAAGGGGGAGGGGGGGCGCGCGCGCGCGCGCAGAAGGATAACAGAGGCCTGGGCGCAGGGAGATGCGGGCAGGTGTGCCCTGTTCCAGCCGCGGGCGAATAGCCCGGCAGTAGTCTCAGCGGCCGGGGTTCGCCCATGACTCAGATCTCGGCGGGCGGGCGGACGCGCGCGCGGCGCCGGTGTGCCAGCGCGTGAGGGAGGAAGAGAGGGAGAGAGACCAGGGGGCGGGCCAAAGGAACGCCGGCCATGGACAGGGGCCAAAGGCGGGGGGGGGGGAGGGGGAGAAACAGACAGACACACTCGCGCACGGTGCGGGCCTCTGGCGAAAGGGGCCCGCGCGTCGGCCGGCCGGCCAGCTGGATCGACCTGCTCCGCCCCCCCCCCCTCCCGGGGCGCGGGGCGCGGGGCGGGGGCCGTGGAGCGGGCAGCCGGGGGCCGCGGCCACGCCGACGCACGGCGGCCTGGGCTCCGGCGAGCGGGGGGGGGCCGGCACACGGGGGTGCACGGGGGGGAATGTCCGCCCCCTGGCAGGACCCGGCGCGCGGCTTGTCGAGGGGCGGCCCGCCCCGCTTCCGCCGCGCCCCTTTTGTCCGGTGTTTCCCCTTGGGCAGGCACACGCGCGCGCCCGCGCGCGGGCGTCTTCCCTGTCCCCGGCCCGGGGCCGCGAGAAAGCGGCTGGCTGGGCGCGCATGCGGAATGCGGATACACATCCCCCCACCGGCCTCAGGCGGGCGGCTGCCTCTCTCTCTCTCTCTATCGCTGAACGACGAGACGCGACAAATGAATGGGAGATGTCTGGCCACACGGGGGCGGCGGGGCGGGGCGGGCCACCTCGCGACCACGACCCAGGCGGAATGCGGCGGGCCGATGTAAACACACGCGCGCTTGTCCGTGACCTTCGCGCGTCTGCCCAGTAAACCCAAGGGGAGCGCGAGGGGGGGGGGGGGGGGGACGCGCATCCACACACACACACAGGGACAGCCCGCCCAGAGGCGGCTCAGGATTACACACACACACACAGGAGAACACACCCCGGGGCCATGCAGGCGCGGGCTGGCCGCCGGCCCATGCGCCATGGGCGTCGGGCGGCGCATAGACCGGCGGACAAGAGACAGAAGGGGGGGACAAAGAGTCCCATCCTTCTCG
>NW_009242984.1:684-3878 GCF_000388065.1 Fonticula alba | reverse complement strand
CCCAAACCGGACGAGTGGGCGAGAGCGGGGAGGGCCGCTGCCGTGACCCCGGGGGCCCGGCCAAAGGAGGCAGGATCGCACGGGCCCCGGGAGGCGCGGCAGGATGCGGAGAAACGCCACCAGCCCATTCCAAGAAGCATTCCGCCCTTCGGCTGTAGGTCGCACGCGAAAAGGCTAGACACGCCCCCCCCCCCCGCCTCTGCCCCTAACACCCGGCCATTTGGCCGCGGTCGGGCCGGGCCCCGGTCGAGGAATGGCTCTGCCGGGCTGTGCTTCCCGTGCCCCGCGCCGCCCAGTGCGCGGCCACCGCAGCACAGGCGAACATCGCAGGTCCATCCGCGGGAGACACCGGGAGATCGGGCAGCCCCCCCCCCCCCCCCCCCGACGCCGACTCACTCCCGGCCGCCCCGAAGCCCGGGATGGCGGAGGAGCCGGGCTGGGCGCGCGGCCGATCGCGACAACGCGATCGCCCCCTCCCGGGACACGAGCCTGCGCATGTGTGTCCCCCGGGAGGGGGGGGGGTCGGCCGCGGCGGCGGGGGGGCGGCAACCCAGCCCAAAGGGGCGAAATGTTGGCCCCCACGCGCGGTCGACAGGCAGGCACACGCCCGCGGGCCGGGGCCGATCGCCATCTGACGCAGGGCACACGCGCCAGCACGAGGGGGGGCCCCCCCCCGGGCCCGGCCAGAGGGGGATGACCGCACAAACGCCCAACCAAGTTGCGCCCTCCCAAAGAGGGGGCGCGCGGGATGGCGACCGAGGCAAGAGCCGGGGCACACGCACACGCACACGCACACACCTGACCCCTTTGTCGAAGACGCCTGCACCGCCCGCCCCCCACTCCCGGGCCCGCCTTGGGCTCTTGATGGCCATCGGACCCCCTCCCACCACCACCGCCCCCGATGCGCGGGGGACCGCGCAGAGGGGGGACACGGGGGGCGCGAAGGAGGCAGCGAGGCGCCGGCCACACATGGCACAGCTGGGCGAACTTACGGGCGCGCTGGCAGGGCCCACTTCGGCCAGCCGCGCCCGGAGCCCCCCTCCCCTCCCCCCCCCTCCCCCGGCCCGACGTGGGAACCGCCGGCGGTGAGGCATGCCCCGGCGCCGGCCCAGGCGGTCGGGGGCAGGATTCGAAACAGGCCCGGGCGCGGGAGGGGGGGCCGGGCGCGCGCGCGCGCGCGTCACCGTGCCCGCACACGCGCGCACCCGCCGTATACCCACGCTCGCCGGGCGCCCCCTCGCCGGACGGGGGAGAAATTCACACGCCGCCCCGGTACCCGGCGTCGCTAGGGGGCGGCCCCGCTGCACATATATCCCCCCGGTCTTCAGGGGGGGCACAGCGTCGGCCTGTTTCACCGATGCCTTGGCTGGCCCGGCCGGTCCCGGGCCCGGGGGCGGGGAGGGGGGAGGGGGCCCCTCCAGGGAGGAGCAGGAGGCCCCCCCCCCCCCGGCACCGTCAACCGGCCGCGCCCGGGGACGTCTCCCGCCCCGGCCGCCCCCTGGACCGACACCACGAGCCAAGCCGCCTGGAGGAAGGGGCGAGAGGGCGTGGCCGCGCGCTGGGCGAACACACACCTCCACTGGCCGGCACACATGGGCCGCGCAAATCCACCCACCCGCGCCGGATCCTGAGAACCACAGGCCCGCGCCCGGCCACCATGAACACCCAACCACCGGCGCCCGGAGGGCCGGGGGCCGCCCGGCACGCGGCATCCCGGCGCGGGCACGTGACATGCCGGGGAGTCACCACCCCTGGGGACGCCCCTGCCGCCGGGAGACCGCGCACCGAGGGGGGGGGGGAGGCGGGGGCGCCGCGCCCGTCAACCAGCAGGACACAAGACACTTTTGGACAGGACAAAGGGAAGAGGGAAGCCCGGGCAGATGGCAAAAAGGCGGGGCCCGAGATCTCCACGCGCACGACGCACGCGCCCCCTCGCTGCCGAAGCTGGCCCACCCACTGGGGCATCATCGGGCTGCTGGGCGCGGGCGGCACGCAAGGGCAGGCAGGCCGAGCCAGCGAGAATGCGAGCAAGCAACAAGCGCAGGGGCGTGCCGGCCACAGGGGCGCAGGGGGAGGGGGAGGGGGAGGAGGAGGGCGCGGCGCAGCGAGAACCGGCCAAAGGGCACAGACACTGGTCGAAAAACACCTACCCACTCGGAACAAAGGTGACGAGAGGGGGAGAGCTGTGCCCTGCAAGTGGAGGTAGAAGGGCAGGAGGAGGAGGAGGAGGAGGAGGAGGAGGAGGAGGAGGAGGAGAGGGGGGCGCGTACCGAACACAATTGGAGGGACGAAGGAAGTTGGAGATCCGCCGGGAGCAGGAAGGCTGGGAGATCGCCGAAGGGGGAGGGGACTTCACTCTCGTTCGGTCTCTCGGTCTGTTTCTGCCTCGGTCGCTCTCTCGCTCTCGGTCTCTCTCGTGCACGCGCGCGCCGATACCTGGGCGAGGGGGGGGGGGGGGGGGGGGGGGGGGGGGGGGGGGGGGGGGGGGGGGGGGAGGAGGAGGGGGGGTGGGGGGGGGGGGGGTGGGGGGGGGGGGGGGGGGGGGGGGGGGGGGGGGGGGGAGGGGGGGGAGGGGGGGTGTGGGGGGAGGGGGGGGAGATGGGGAGGGAGGGGGGGTGGGGGTTGGTGGTGCGGGGCGGGGGGAGGGGGGGGGGGGGGGGGGGGGGGGGGGGGGGGGGGGGGGGGGGGGGGGGAGGCATGTTAGGGGGCGGGGCGGGGCGGGGGGGGGGAGGCCACGGGGCAGGGGCATGCCGAGTACGGGCATCCGGCAGCAGGGCCGGCGACAAGGGCCGGGAACGCACGTCAGCAGTTGGCACAGCGATGGGGCGATGCGCTCTCGTGTGCACAGGCAGACGAAGACGATGGGGGACGTCGGACGGGAGCAGCGGGAGCAGCGGGAGCAACGGGGGGGGGCGAGGGGGGAAGAAGGCCGGAGAGCCGCGACTGGCCTGTCATTGACCGAGCAGGGAGCCGGGCCAGGGAAGGGGGTCGGGGGTTAGTGTCTAGCAGGAGAGGGGCCAACGGGGACACAGGCGCCGGGGCGGGCCTCTTGCCGGGCCCGTGCGACTTGCATGTGGTCTGCGCGGATGCGCTGCCCCCGGCACAGGTAGGCGATGCGTACACGGATGGATGAATGGACGGACGGAGGAGGGGAGGGGGGAGGAGGGAGGGGCAGTACGCGGGATGGGGAGCAG
>NW_009242984.1:0-674 GCF_000388065.1 Fonticula alba | reverse complement strand
GGGGGACGGCGACCCGGGGCGCCGCGTAACCCACCCCGCCGGTGGCGGCGGCGCGCGGCCGGCACGCGCGTGTCGGCCACCAAAAATGGCCCGCGGGGTTGGGGGCGTACTCCCTGGCTCCGGTGCCGGGGTTGGGACCATGAATCGCCGTTCATGGGGACCTCGCCCATCCACCCGGGCCTGGGGGCCTCCCCCCTCTGCCCATCATCCCCCGGCCGGCTGCCCGCACTCGCTCCCTCCCCCCCGCACCCCGCACCCCGCACCCCGCACCCCGCGCCTCACGCCAGGCTGAGCCGGCCAAGTGACTTTGGCCAATCGGGCCCCGAGGCAGGCGCATTTGCCCTCGGCCGGGTGGCCGGCCCCCGGGCGCGGGCGCGCGACAGAGGGGCGGCATGCCCACACGCCGCAGGAGAGGCGCACCGGTGCAGCATCACCAGGGGATGGTGTCCGGGGGGGGGGGGGGGGGGGGGGGGCGTCCCCCACTCCGGGCACGGAGTCCCGCACAGGGGGGACGCCCCCCCATCCCCCCCTGCGGGCCTGGGCTCACACGCACGCGCGCACACACAGCCACGCAGACATCGGCGCAAGAAAGGGGCCCCAGCCGGCGGCCCGCCCCCCCCCCCCCCCCCCCCCCCACCCAAACCGGACGAGTGGGCGAGAGCGGGGAGGGCCGC
>NW_009242983.1:462748-464671 GCF_000388065.1 Fonticula alba | reverse complement strand
CCTTCCCCCACTCGCCTCTGTGGCCTTGCGTGTGGCCTCCTCCAACGCGCCATCCCGCCACCCGGATGCATTCCGCCCATTCAGAGGAACCTTTGGCGGTGATCTTCCGGGCTACCCATGGGCCCAGCACGATCGCCGTCTTTTTGTCAGTCGTGCCCCTGCAGGACTCGCAAGCACCTCCACGGCGCTTCGACCGGCAAAGTGGCCTGTGTCATTGCTCGGCTCGCTTCGCTTCGCATCGAGACGCCCATAGCAATCCAAGCATGCACCCGAGCTTGCTTTGCTGCCCTCCCGTGGCCCCTCCCAGCGGGGAAGTAGGCACGCTCTCGACGCAAGAGGACACCGACCTCGGAACCCGCAGGGGTACTGGCCAGGTCGAGGCGGCCAGACCCCCCCCCTGCGTGCCGGTTTTTCCCCGCCACAGCCTGCTGCTGGCCACTCTCGCGCGTTGACCGCCCGTCCACTGGAAGCCAAGGGCCTCCCGGGGATCGACAGGGGAATCCGAGCAGGGCCTTCGGCCGATGTCCACCCGGTGCGCCCTACCCCATCTGCATGGGGCACCCCGGGCCATCGATGGCGCGCTCCCAGGGCGCGCGTGCAGCTCGGTGGGGAAGTGCCACCCCGCGAGGGGCCAACACGAGCCAGGGGCATTTCCTGACGCGAAAGACACCGGCCGGAATTCCACCCCCATCCGCACAGTCATGCATCCCAGCATCTCCGGCGATCCTTCCGGCTATACAGGAGGAAAACTCCGAGGCTCAAACACAGCAACATACCCGCTGCCATGGTATCGACTAAGCCAGAGCCCCGGTCCGCAGGGCGACATTCCATCTCCGGAGACCTGCCCGGCGCATGGCGATCTTTTGGCATGTGTCACCCGGCGGCGTGCATTGCCCCGTGGAGGAGGAGTCACTCGCTCACATCCGGACCCTTATGTGCAGCCACGCCTGCTTGGTGACATGCCGGCACCCACATGCATCCATGCATCCCAGCACCTCCGGCCATCCTTCCGGCTATGCGGGAAGAAAACGCCGAGGGTCAAACACAGCAACATACCCGCTGCCATGGTATCGACTAAGCCAGAGCCCCGGTCCGCAGGGCGACATTCCATCTCCGGAGACCTGCCCGGCGCATGGCGACCTTTTGGCATGTGTCACCCGGCGGCGTGCATTGCCCCGTGGAGGAGGAGTCACTCGCTCACATCCGGACCCTTATGTGCAGCCACGCCTGCTTGGTGACATGCCGGCACGCACATGCATCTCAAACAGCACGGCATGCCTCTCGAGGAATCCCTCTGTACCAACGCACCCCCAGCAGGCCACACACTTGGCGCTCGGACGTAAACACGCACCCATGCACAATCACCACTAGAACCTGCGCAGCAGAGTCTCCGACTCCCGGCGCGCAGATGCACGCCAGCTGCCGGATCCGGCCCCGAGCACACCTCGTCACTGTGCCGACACGCATCCGCACTGCAGGCTCATCCGGCCCTCTTTTTAGCAATGCCCGGCCACCCCTCCAGTGCCCCACCGGGACCCCTCGGGGCGAGAGGCGCGACCGAGAGAGAGCCTGCCTCGGACGCTGCCCATAACCAGCATAACCATCATACTCAGCGTCCAAGGCACATCCCCGAAGGAAGGTTGGGCACTGGGTCGGGACCGATGGCGGCCGCTCAATGTGCCCTGAGCACCTCCTCCCCACCCCCGGTGATGTGCCTTGCTAAGCCATCGGACCACGTGGGCATTGACAACGCGGGCGTTGCCAGACCATCCCCCGGGGCTCGCTATCGTCAGGGAAAAAGTCCACAAGCAGCGGCAGCACGCCAGCACCATGTGGCGGCCGAATGACACTGCCATAGGCCCACTGGCTAGCCGGCCCGCGAGCCCCGACCGCCACCCTCCTTCGATCTGAGCGACACCTCGA
>NW_009242983.1:461912-462708 GCF_000388065.1 Fonticula alba | reverse complement strand
CATAGCCGGATAACTGTCTCGGCTCTCAGGAGATGGCCTGTGTGGCAGAGAGTCTGCTCCCTGGCCACGCCGCCCCGCCGGCGCCCCCATCCTAAACACCGGCAGCAACCGCGCCCGGCCACTCTCCCCCCTCCAATAGACCACCAATGCCATCGTCTCCCAGATCAGCCTGCATCAACCCCACCCCGTGGCGACACTGCAGCATATCCCGCCTCATTCGCCCAGCTGTAGTGCCCTTTTCCGACATATGCCGCGCCGCGACCGGGACCTTGCCCCGGGTCGTTGGGTGCCTGTCGCTGGATCGTGTCCGGCAGTCATGGCCAAATGCAAAGCCCTCATGAGGAAAATGCAAGACCCTCGTGAGGATAGTCCAGGCAGAAGGGCACTCGGCCAATTGGTTACAGACGCCCCAGCATCATGTACGATCGGCTGCGAGACCCCCGGGCGCCCCGGGGGAGGCACGCACGGCGCAGGAACCTCACTGCCAGGGCCACGAGTGTTAAAGCACACCGGCCCACGCACCCATGGGAAAGTCGCCTGACTCGGCCGCCATGCCAGAGTCCATCCCCAGCAGGGCGACATGCGCCCGGGCGAATCGCGGGGGAAGGGCGCTCCGAAAAGGGACGTGGCGGCCTCAAGCCCGCCGGCCCGTAGCAAGGCCAGTTCCCGGCTCCTTCCGAACCTGTCCCAAGAAGTCGCCCAGCGGGTGCACCGCCTCCCTATTGATTGACCGCCTTTGCCCCGCACCCACATGCCCGACGAAAGGCGATCCAGCACCATGTCTCGCTGCCGGCGG
>NW_009242983.1:459296-461902 GCF_000388065.1 Fonticula alba | reverse complement strand
GGTGGACCTCCACAACGACATGGCCATCCATCCAGCCCGAGCCACCCGAGGGGCCTCCTGCCCCCAGACACTCTGGCAAATGAGCTTACGCAGGGCGGGCCATGAAGGTGCTGGACGGAGGCGCCATGGGCGCGCTCGTTGCTCAGTCACTCGACCACCGTCGGCCCCGCATCCGGCTGCCCACCGGGCGTGTGCCAGATGCCCCAAGTGCACAATCTCTCCTCACTTGCCAACATCCATGTGCTGGTTGTCCATCGCCCATATTGCCCTCCCACTCAGACGCTTGTGTTGTGGAAGTCGCGACTTGAGCATCCGCTTACGCGTCCCCGCGTGCCCGGACGAGTTCCTCGATATCCACACCAGTCACAGGCCCAGTCATTCCCCGTACCATGTTCTCGAAGCCCCGGCCGTACAGCGGCGACGGCCGTACAGCGGCGACGGCCGTCGTCTTCCCATTCCAGGCCCTGGGCCCCTGCACAGCCGGATCGAGCTGTCGCACATCGACCGCGCATGCATGGCCGCCGAGGCTGACAGCCGGGCCTGCAGCGTATACTCCCTCCCCAGGGACCGATCCTCTCGGTCCCGTGGACCGCTGATATAGGTTGCCTGCAAACCCCGGAGTAATCAGCTTATCCTACCAGCCCGGACACGCCCACCAGCCCCGGGTACGGCACCAATACCATAGTCTGGCCCATCAACGCCACGCGCCCAGTCGCTTGCCAGTGACTTGGCCATCTTGTCCTTCGACACGACGAGGGGCTATCCTCACCAACTCTATCAGCCGATCATTCATCAATGACCGATCCCCCACCAGCAGCTTCGATACGTCCGGCACATGCACCACCACCACCCGCCGGCTGCGTCGCGATAGCAGACACACAATCACCACCCAGGAGCACCCCAGCACCGGCGGATCTCACCACTCTCGGGACATCATGCCCTCAGCCACCGGCTCCCCGGGCCCCATGGTCAAACGGCCCAATGCACCGTCCGTGCCGCCCAGCCGATCCATCTCCAGCAGCCGGAAATACCCCAGTACACCCTCCTCGATGGCCTGGAGAAAGGACGCCTGCTCCGGCGCATTCGTCTTCCGCCAGAGCGCATCCGGGCAGCCAAATCGAGCGACGCGGAGCTGGTTCACCGATCGACAAACCGAACATCACTGGCAGAGAGGCAAGGGAGATGCCCACAGGAAGGAGGGCAAACTGCCTCCCAAGGGACCACAGCTTGAAAATGCGCTCACATCCGCCCGAGCGGGGCCAGCCACTCGCACTCCTGCCCTTTCGCAAGCCCCAGCGATCTGCGTCAATGCGCCAAGCATTGATCCACTCCCCTCCCCGTCAAGTCCCCTTCGACCTGCATTCGAGTCTGCCATCTGCCAGGAGGGAAGTGCGGAAGCCCGGCTCTTGGACAGAAGGCGGACGACGCGGCGGCTCAGTTGCCCCAAGTCGATGTGGAATCACGTCCATTTAGCACCACAGAATTATGATCAAGTGATTATATAAAATGGAATTACGAGCTGTACACATGGCAGTATCAAAAATCGGTACTGTCGCGTCTATTACCGCCGGCGTTCTGGAGTGAGCCTTGATCCGGGCAGGTTCCCTCGGCCCAGTGTCCTCCAAGGTACCTGGTCGTGAAATGTCTGCCCGCGGCACGCATCATGCAGCAGGGACCCCTACCGGCCTGCCCCCTCCCGTGCGATCTCCGTCCGTCTGAAACGCATCTCATGCTCCATGGCCAGGGACCTTCCCCCACTCGCCTCTGTGGCCTTGCGTGTGGCCTCCTCCAACGCGCCATCCCGCCACCCGGATGCATTCCGCCCATTCAGAGGAACCTTTGGCGGTGATCTTCCGGGCTACCCATGGGCCCAGCACGATCGCCGTCTTTTTGTCAGTCGTGCCCCTGCAGGACTCGCAAGCACCTCCACGGCGCTTCGACCGGCAAAGTGGCCTGTGTCATTGCTCGGCTCGCTTCGCTTCGCATCGAGACGCCCATAGCAATCCAAGCATGCACCCGAGCTTGCTTTGCTGCCCTCCCGTGGCCCCTCCCAGCGGGGAAGTAGGCACGCTCTCGACGCAAGAGGACACCGACCTCGGAACCCGCAGGGGTACTGGCCAGGTCGAGGCGGCCAGACCCCCCCCCTGCGTGCCGGTTTTTCCCCGCCACAGCCTGCTGCTGGCCACTCTCGCGCGTTGACCGCCCGTCCACTGGAAGCCAAGGGCCTCCCGGGGATCGACAGGGGAATCCGAGCAGGGCCTTCGGCCGATGTCCACCCGGTGCGCCCTACCCCATCTGCATGGGGCACCCCGGGCCATCGATGGCGCGCTCCCAGGGCGCGCGTGCAGCTCGGTGGGGAAGTGCCACCCCGCGAGGGGCCAACACGAGCCAGGGGCATTTCCTGACGCGAAAGACACCGGCCGGAATTCCACCCCCATCCGCACAGTCATGCATCCCAGCATCTCCGGCGATCCTTCCGGCTATACAGGAGGAAAACTCCGAGGCTCAAACACAGCAACATACCCGCTGCCATGGTATCGACTAAGCCAGAGCCCCGGTCCGCAGGGCGACATTCCATCTCCGGAGACCTGCCCGGCGCATGGCGA
>NW_009242983.1:421528-458756 GCF_000388065.1 Fonticula alba | reverse complement strand
AGCGGGTGCACCGCCTCCCTATTGATTGACCGCCTTTGCCCCGCACCCACATGCCCGACGAAAGGCGATCCAGCACCATGTCTCGCTGCCGGCGGCATCGCGCACGGTGGCCGGCGCCGTGGACTCTCCTCGGAGATGACTAACCAATCCCGATGAGGGAACATCCTGTCGGCGAGGGCATGGCCGGGCGAAGAGCGCCCTCCAGGGGGAGGGAGTGCGGGGCCAGTCACGGGGACGGGGGGACACACCGGACTGGCACCGTGGCGCGAACGACGCCCAGAGCCCGAGGGTCATGCTGAGCCCAGGCAGTCAAGGGGCGCGGCCAGGTGCCTGCCACAGGCCGAAAGACGCGGGCCACGGAGGCGGGCAGAGGCTGGATGAATCGGGAGAATGCGCGGACGCACAAGCACCCCCGCACCCCCCCAGGAGGCAAGATAAGAGAAGGCCTTGTGCCGTGCGGGCCCAGCGAGAGAGAGGCTCGATGAAGCCAAGCACACCTGGGGGAGGTGGGCATGCGAGAGGGCGCCAAGAGTGCTTGTTCTCCGAGATCAACCAAAAAAAAAACACACACGGAGCGAGAGGCGCGGGAGGGGAAAACATGACCCCGAAAAAAAATGGAGCCGAAAAAAAACCACGCGGCACCCGGGAGGGACAGTATCCGCGCGCGCGCGCGCGGGCCAACAAAAAAAGGGCCCCATCGTTCCCGCCAAGCCCGTGCCAGGAACAGCCAGACGCCTCCGATCGATCGCGCCACCCAGAGAGATATATTTATTAATGCGGCCTTTCTCGGGCTTTTGCCCGGGGCCATTATTATGCACGGGCCCGATGCGTTGGCACATCTCTCCACGCTTGTGTGCCGCGCAATGGACCCGAGGGACCCGGCCCTTGTCTCGGGCCCGCGCGCCCGCGTTCAGGCCCTTTGTCCACGAGGATGAGGGCCGATCACCCCCCCCCCTCAACCCTCTTTCCGGCCGGCGAGCGCGTCCCCAGCGCCAGACACCGGTCAGGCTACACCGGCCATTGGTGTTCCAAACACGCCTTTTGCAAGACACCGCCTCACGCGGGCACACCACCGCCGACAGCCCCTCAGGCCACGGTAGTTGGCCAGGGGCCAGGCACCACAGCGGTCCACGCTCGTCGCCAGCGAGCACCCGCATGCCGACCTGTCCCCAATCGCCTGTCCCCCCGGAGGGGGGGAGCTAGCGCGCCGGTCGGCCACGACCAGACCCTCGTCCGAGGCCCTGCGGCCGGGGGAGTTGCCGCACCGAGTAGCGACCCACCAGCCGGGACCTTCCTCCAGCTCACCGCGCCTCATGCGCCACCGGACACTAGCTCCCGACGACCCGGCTGTTGAGCCACGACGGTTGGCGCTCTGCCCGTGCCCTCGCCGCCAGTCCCCGCAGCCGCCAGCGACACACATGCCGACACCTCGGCCCTGGCCAATGCCCCCCCCCCTCTGCAGCCAGGACAGGCACATCGGGCCGCCAGCCGCAGATCCACGATTGCCGGATGCCCGGAGCCTACATCAGCCAGGTGCTCGGCCGCCTCGACACACCGGCTTCTGCTCTCGGCGGACCTCCGACAGGCCGCAAGTCACCCGCATGGCCGAGGCCCTCGACCACCGACCGGACCCCGGCGCCCATGGCCCCACACTCCAGGCCGAGCCGCCCAGGGGCCGGCGCCCTAATGCGGGCTGGGCATGGAGGACCGGCTGCATGCAGATGTACCTGCCGCGAGACAGGAGATGCGCCGTGAGCCACTGCCGGGTCGGGTTGCCTGGGGTTCCGGCCCCTCGTTCCCGATGCGGCGGCCGTCCTGCAGCCACGAGGGACATGGAGACCGTGCGCAGTGTGGGTGGGGGAGACAAACATAAAAAAAAGGGAAGGGCAGGGAGCATGGCGAACGCCCCTCCCCCACCGGCGGGGCCGTGCGCCTCCCACCCCCACCTAAAACATATTCGCCAGTCCGCGCCCCTCTCCACCCCGCCCTGACGGACGTGGCAATAGGCCGTTCTCGGTGGACACGTACAGGCGGGCTCACACACAGCCCAGATCGCCCTGCGCGCGCGCGCGCACACACACACACACACACACACCGCCCCGCAGATGACGCATTCGCTGGCATCCTCAGCCCCCCCGACCAAAAGGGAATCCATGGAGGCGGAGGGTATCGATCCCCCTGCCTGCCGCATGCTAAGCGGCCGCTCTACCATTTGAGCTACGCCCCCTGGCGGATGGAGCACCGTCTCCCGCGGGGATATTTTTCTGACCGCGTGCCATCTTTATGCCGCCCACCTCCACCTCGCTGTCCGGGCCTGCCCCCGCCTGGCAAACCGGTGCCATCGCCCCTCGGCCATGAGGCGATCAAGAGGGCGCGAGAGAGCAAAAAAAGATCACATCAAGACATGGCCCCCCCCCCCCCCCCGCAGTGAGAGTGGCCGGCCTCCGTGGTTCACCAACAGTCTGCAGCACCCGGCGACATCGAACACCGACCAGAGCCGATCCTTATTGCCCCCTTGCCTTGCCAAGTGGCTGCCCCCTCATGACCAATCGCAAAGCAGTGCATCCTCCCCTCTTCGGCCCCGCAAAGCCACAGCGCCCGGGCGGAGGACCGCCCTTCGCTCACTGCGCATGCTCACATTGGCTCGGACTCTGCCATGGGCCGCCCAAACACGGGGTAAGCTGGTCCCTGAATGTGCCGCGCGCCACTCGAAACACACACACAGATCGCCTGCCGGCCTTTTCTTTTCCCCCAGGCGCTACTGATCTCTGCCCATATCACTACCCTGGCTGACGGCAATCCCTCCTACAATCGTTGAGCATTCCCCCAGCTGCCCAAGCGTCCCATGCCACTACCTTACATTTTCGCCTCGGCAAAGCGTGGGCTCCGTCGATGCCACCTTTGGCACCCGGCCCCGCGTCGCCCATCGTCCCCCAGCCGACTCGCCTTCCGTGCCAGGGATGACGCCCCGCCGACTCGTTGGAAATGCGCCCGACGCTCGATCCGCCATCGCCCGCTTCCCCCCGGGGCGCCCGGCAATCGGCACATCGACCTCCCGGACTCACACCCGGCCCCTCACAGCCAAGGGCATTGTCATCCCGAGAGGCCTTCGCACCAGGGGACCCCATGGACCGAAGCGCTTCCCCACCTCCAGAAACAACTCCCGGTAGCCCCGCCATGGCCCGGACACCCGGACAGCTCCGCGGCTGTGGCCGCCCCCTGCGGAGGCCCCGCCCGAGGTGGATCCTTCTGACTGGCGCCCGGCCAGCCTGGTCAGGTGTTCGCCGCGGCACAGCCCGTCATGAAGCGTGTTCGGATCGCCTCTCCAAGAGTGGCCTGCCGCCCCGTGGCCAGACGGGAAGGGGGCCGGCTTCCGTGAAAGCCGTCGCCGGCACCGCCGCCAGGACCGCTGTCTCCTCATCCATAGAGGGGCATCCCCCTGCCTCGCCAGGTGGCGAGTCTCTTCCCGTCCGAGAGGCACCCCCAAAGAGAAGGCCCATCCCCCCGCACATGTGGACCTCGTCATCGCTCATACGCTGCAGCAAGGTACCTGCCATGCCCCCGGGAATCGATAGGTCCCCCCCGCTCGGACGCCGAGGCTTGTTCGCGAGCACCCCAAGGGAGCGTACGACGCAGGATGGCTCTCATCAGTCGCTTGCGGCCTCATGGGTGCGACAGACGGGCAAGAAGGACTCGCGGTCAACGCGTCCGAGCCCCGCCACCGCCAGGCTGGCCCGCATGGCCCGGGCGCCGGGACCTCCATGGGCCAGGCACGGCATCAGGCCATAGCAGCGTCACTTGCCACACGTCTCTCGTCCAGGCCACCTGTCCCGGGTATGCGCATCGGGGACTGGCTGGCACCGCCGCTTGCTCGGCGACATGCGTGCCGCACCCGGCCGCCGTCAATATCAGACATGCGTCTCCTGCCTTCCTCCCCCGGGAAGGGGCCGCTGCCCGGCCAGGCCGTGAGCCTCCCAGCACCGTGGTTGGATGGCAACCCAGCGCATCCATGCGCCTTCACTCTTGGCCCCTCGACCTGGGGCTCCATAAAGCCGCCCATCAGAGCGCCGGCCAGTCCCGGCGGCTCGGGCCGGGGATACCCCCCTCGCCGGTGGGCGCCTCGCCATGCTTGCCTCGCCAATCTCGAGCTCCTCGTTAGGGGAGTGGTGGCACCCACACCCACCCCCGGAGGACCGTGGCACCATAGCCGCCGCCTTCTCCACCGGGCACCTTCCAAAATGCTCGATGTCATCGGGCGCCCCTGCAGATGCCGGCCTCCCCGGCGCGCCGTGCCGCCCCGGCCAAGGAGGATGCAGCGCTACAAGACCATAGGGGGGCGAGCCCCGCCGGAACATGCGCCCAGACAACCCTGCACACAGGTACCCCCCAAGTGAGACCGGTCCTCTGCCCCGGCCCCTCCCCTGCGCATGCGCCGCCAGGCTGCTCGGCCTGTTGCCCCCATGCCCTTTCTACGGGTGCCTGGTGCCGGCGCATCTCCCGGGTCGCACAACCCCCCGGCATCCATCCTCGGCAGGCAGCCGAGACGCCGCTCAGGCCCCCGCGCAGGCCACCAGCAAGCCGCCTGCCAAATGCCACGCCCCGGCGCCGAACGGAAATGGCCCCGGAGAGAGGGGGCCTTCCTTTCCCGACGGGCAAGCCCCACCCCGGGGGCGGGGCCTCTTCTTCGAAATCGAGCTCCCCGGCCGGCTGCCTGGCCCGTCGGCTGTCCCACAGGCCGGGGCTTACCCCATCCCATCGGACACGCCGAGCGCATTCCCCCACATCCAGGCATCCTCCCCAGGGCCATGCGGCCAACCAAGTGCCCTGTCGTGGGGGGCCAAGAGCCGGCCTTCTTGGCCAGGGGCCACCCCACAGCCTGTCCATGCCCCGCCTCCGGCGCCCGCAGCAGCACACATACCCGCCTATTCCGCCCTGCCTGATGCTGGCGCATAACCGCCTGACCAGCCGCCGGCCCGGACGGCGTCGCCCTTCCGCCCAATCCACCGCATCGCCCCACCGGGCAGCGGCGTGCGGCCGAGCCTCCCCGGGCACAGGCGACTCTCCCGCCGCAAATGGCCGCCCTGCCCGCCCGGGGGAGATCCACCCCCCGCCAAGTTGGCCGCGAGGCCACACCGAAGACATCCGACACGCGCGTGTATCTGCACCGGGTCGGCGCCCGAAAGTCCGATGGGGCATCAGCGGACGGCCGCCGGGGCCGTCATGGCGCCGGTCGAGCTGTGCCCGCCCTCGAGAGCGCCCCTGGCGCATCGGGCAAGCGCGGCGGCCCCAAAGCACAAGCGCCGGCAGGCCGCCCCGAGCCCGGCGCGCAGGACCCACCGGCGGGCCCCACCCCTAGGCCAGGGTCGCGGCCAGCTCCGCCAACAGGTGCCGCAGGTGCGACGCGGAGGACCGGTTCACCGGGTCCTCTGACCAGAGTCGGGACAGCTCGTCGGCCAGGCCCCGGCCCAGGGCCGAGTCCTCCTGGGCCACCGGGTCCGTGGCATGGTAAAGGGCCGGCCGATCGCCGGCCGCCACGGCCCCCGCGATGCCACCAAAGCGCAGCCCCTCCCAGGGGACCCTGCGCGAGATGGTCTCCCACAGGAGGATGCCCGCGCTGTACATGTCCGAGGGCAGGTAGTGCTCGGCCCGGAGGGCATGCCGGCGCTGGAAGGCCTGCAAGACCTCCGGCGCCGCGTACCGCGCCGTCAGGGCATTGAGCTCCGGCGCCGCGGTCACAAGGGCCGACGCCCGGTCGGCATTCAAATTCCGGCTGGTGCCCAGGTCCCCGAGCGCCGCATACCAGCGCGCCCCATCGGCCCCGCGCCGGACGAAAACATTGCCCGGCTTCAAGTCGCAGTGGGCAATCCCATTCGCATGCATGGCCTCCAGCCCGGTGGCCCACTGCAAGCCCAGGTCCAGCAGCGCGCCCAGGCCCAGCCACAGGTCCGAGTGGAGCAGCCCCGCCAGGTCCCCCTCAAAGCGCTCCATCACGATGGCCGGCGGGTCCTCGCTGTACCCGTAAATCCGCACGATGTGCGCGTGCTCCCGCAGCAGCCTGCGATGCAAGGGCACCGGGCCCGGTCAGAGGACGCCCCCTCCCGAGGCAAGTGGCCCCCCCCCCCCGCCGCGCCCGTACTACGCACCACATCAGGGCAATTTCATTCTGCAGGAGCGTCACCTGCAGGGGTGTCATTCGGTCCGCTGGAGAGGAGCAGCGACATGCGCCGTTAGCAGGCGCCCAAGGCAGCAGCCTCGGCTCTGGGATCGACACCCGCCCATCCGCCTCCCCCCGAGACGCACCTTTCATCTGCTTGATGGCCACGGTGTCCATGCAGCCGAGGCGCGAGGACGTCCCCGCCCCGACGACCCGCGCGGCGAACACCGCCGCCTGGGCCCCGGACCCGAGGTGGTCCTCGTCCAGGGCCACAACATCGTGTGTCATGCTCACGAGCATGGCCCCCGGCAGGGACATCTCTGCGCGCATCCCCCCGTGCGGTCATATGCCACATTTGGCCGAGGTCAGAGGGCCTTGAAAGAAGAGTCGCGCACGCGAGGACACCCGCGCAGGCCCGACCCCCCCTCCCGGGCCGGGGGGGGGGGGGGGCGCGGCAATGACGCACCGACGATCGTATTGAGAACCGTGGAATCTGAGCCCGGCACACGGACACCCGTCAGTACCCCGCCGCCATGTGCAGGTGTCCCCTTCCCCCAGCGCGCGCGCGCGCGCGGCTGTCCCTCGAACGCACCCTCATCCGGCTGCCCGGCAGACGGTACCCAGTGTGAGCGACAGCATGGCCGTCAGCCTTCATGAACACCCCCCCCCCGCGCCCTGTGCGGCTGCATACGATAGAGCGATGAACCCACGCACCGGCGCTTGCGCGGGCGCCTTCGAGCGAGAGCGCCTCCGCAGCAGGAGACCCAGCGCCAGCAGCGCCAGCAGCACCAGCAACATGCCCAGGCCGATGCCCAGGCCGAGCACTGCCCACGGCATGGCCACGCCCAGGCGCCAGCGGGCCCTGGCAGTTAGAAGGCGCGAGCTGAGGGGAAGGCGAAAAGAAGAAACAGAACCCCGGCCGGACGTACCGAGGCGCATCCTGGCGGCCCCTCCGCCCGGGTGAATGCATTCCTCCTCGCTCGGCCCGACGCACGCGTACGTGCAGCCGACATGGCAGGCCGCGCACAGGGGCCGCGGCGCCTCCCAATCGGCGTAGAATCCCACCGGACAGGACTCCACGCACTCGGCCCCCCGCAGCAGCAGCAGCCCCGAGGCACAGGCATCGCAGCGGTCGGCCCGCGGACAGCTGAGCCCCCCGGTGGCCGGCCACTGGCAGCCCGGATGCTCGTCGCTCGCCGAGCAGTACTCACACCCGTCGACGCACGGCAGACACACGCCATCCCTGGCCAGTGGGGCGTACCCCTGCGCCGGGCAAGAGCCCGCACACCGGCCGGAGTCCACCCACAGCCAGAGGTCCACATCGGCGCACCCGGTGCACCGGTCTGCCCGATGGTGGCAGGTCGTGCACGCCCCTGCGCATGGGGCACAGTGCGACTCGCCGGGCCCCGGCAGGTATTCCCCCGCCGGGCAGGCCGACTCGCAGACACCGGTCCGCGGCGAAAGGACCCACCCAGCCGCGCATGCGCCACAGGCGGCCTCGCAGCCCGGCCCCCGGTACCGGTCATGCATGCACTCGGTGCACCCGGCCGGGCAAGCTCGACAGCGGCCCGCATCCGCGGCACACTCGAAGTACCCGGCCGAGCAGCGGCCCACACAGCGGCCATCCTCCAGGAGCTGGCCCGGCCGGCAGGCCGTGCACTCGGCCGCCCCCGGGCCCAGGCACTGGTCGCATGTCGCCGAGCAGGGGTGACAGGCCGGCTGGCCGCCACGCACCACCCCGGCATACTGCCCCGGGGGACAATCCCCGAAGCAGGCCCCGTCCATGCCCAGCACCCGGCCCACCGGGCAGCTGGTGCAATCCCCGGGCCCGGGACCGGAGCACGTCTCGCACGTGTCGAAGCACCGCACACACTCGGCATCCCGGCGGAAGGTCCCCCGGGGGCAGGACACATGGCAGGTGCTGTCCCACACCAAGGGCGCGCTGGCCACGCAGGCCAGACAGTGCTGCGGCCCCGGGCCGTGGCACGTCGCGCACGACCCGTCACATGTGTAGCACTGGACCCGGTCGTCCAGCGACCCCGCCGGGCAGACGCTCACGCAGGCTCCCTTCGACAGGAGCTTCGACCGGCTGCAGCGACTGCACGTGTCCGGCCCGGCCGGGCAATACTGGCAATCGGCCGGGCAGGCCGTGCACCCGGCGTCGGAGGCGAAAAAGTTCCCCGGGCAACTGGGCACACACTGCTTCGGCGACGCCCCGGCCGGGAAGGCCAGCAGCCCGGCCGGGCAGGCACCCAGGCATTGGTCAAAGCGCACCCCGGAGCACTCGGCACAGGACACATGGCAGGCCAGGCACCGCTCGCTCATGGCCACATGCCCGGCGGCGCAGGCCTGGACGCACGCGCCCCCCTGCAGCAGTCCGCCCCTGCACCGCCAGCAGTCCCCATCCGTCGGGCCATTGCACGCCGCGCAGGCCGGGTCGCACGGCTGGCACACGCCGGAGGGCATTTCCCGGAACTCGCCCTCCGGACACAGGGACCGGCACGATCCCCGGCCATCGGGCCGGCCCCCTGCTGGGAGGTGCTCCAAGTTGGCCGCGCAGGAGGTGCACTGCTGGGCCCAGGGCCCGCTGCACGTGGCACAGCTGACATCACAGGGCCGGCAGGCATGCTCCACTAGGTCGCCATACATGCCCGCCGGGCAGGCAGCCACGCACACCGACCCCGGCCCCAGGAACCACCCGCTGGTGCACCTGAAGCACTTTCTTGCCGTGCACGAGAGACAGCCCTGGCCACAGGCCACGCACACCTTACTCCCGCCGGCCGGCGGCGGATCGCCCTCCCAGCGGTAGCCCGGCGCACACACCTCACACAGGTCCCCCCGGGCCGAGGCACAGACGGTGCAGCTCTCATCGCAGCCGGTGCACCGGTCCGCACCGGGGCGCTCCCCCGCCGGGCAGACACTCCCACACAGCGAGGGCATCGCCGGGTCCGAGGACAGGAACACCAAGCCCAGGTGGCACGTGTCGCAGGCGCTTGCCTGTGTACATGTCGCGCAGGAGCCATGGCAGGGCAGGCAGGCGCCCGCCGACGAGCTGTAATGCCCCGGCTGGCATTCGTCACACTCGCCAGCCCTCGAGCAGGCCAGGCACTTGCTGCCGCACGCCCGGCAGGCGGCCCCTTCCCGGAGGAATCCCCGCGGGCAGGTGTCCGCACAGGTTCGGCCGTCCGGTTGCAGCGCCCTACCCCCGGCGCAGGATGTACAGGCCCCCGGGTCCCCGGGTGCCTTGCATTCGGCGCAGCTTGCATGGCAGGGCTGGCAAGTCGCACGCTCGGCATCGGCCGACATCCCCGCAGGGCAACTTGATCTGCATTCATTCGCAGAGGCGTCCAAATAAAACCCCATCATACAGCGATCACAGAGGCCATTTGCTTTGAATGTGTCGCAGCCAGGCGGAGAGACGTAGACGCAGCTGCGCGTCGACGCTTGGAAAATGTGGTTTGATTCACAAGACACACACTGGCCATTCCCATGGCAATCGGCGCAGCCCCTCGGACAAGCCACACAGGTTCCCGGCGTCCCAGCTTCAGAGGGCGGCGCCCCGCTGAGCCAACGGTATCCTGTGCGACATTCGAGAAAGGCGTCCAGGCGGCCTGAGCACCGGGCACACTGATCGGCACAGGCGATACACCAGCCGGATATCGGCTCCAGCAGATACCCCCCTTGACACGTGCCGCACGAGCTGGGACCCGTGCAAGTGGCGCAGTTAGGCATGCACGGGTCACACGTCCCGGTATGCGCATCGGCCCAGGTCCCTGCCGGACAGGAAGACCCACAGGTGCCATCCGGACGCAGGAGCATGCCTGGGCCCGAGCACGAGAGGCACCCCGAAGCGCTGGCCGGTGTCGAGCATTCCCCGCAGGAGGGGTGGCAGGCGAAGCACCGGTCCCCCTGGGGCTGCGCCCGGTCCAGGGCCATGCCGGGCGGGCAGACATTGCACACGAACGAGTCGTGCGCCGTTCGGCCGCAAGCCGCACACTGCTCATGGCACCTGCACGAGCCGTCTGCCCCGGCATGGAGGCCCGCCGGACAGGCAGCCAGGCAGGTGGTCGGATCCGAGGGCATGAAGGCGCCACATCGCGGCACGATGCACCCCCCCGGCCCGGGACCGGAACATGTCTGGCACCGGGCATCGCAGGGAATGCAGCTCGGCCCGAATGTACCCGCCGGACAGGCACCAAGCCCCACGCGCACCAGAAGCCCATGCCGGGCCTTTGGGCCGCGCTCGAAAAGCAGCAGCGTCACCGCCGCCGGCCTGCCCTCGTGCATGGTCCACGTGCCAGGGGCCGGGGCCACCAGGACCTGCTGGGGCGAGGAAAAGCCCACCGAAGGGTGGAAGGAGGAAATTCGTCCCGGCTCCAGCCGACACTGTCCAAGGCCGCCGACAGGGCAATGCATCAGCGACACACCCACCATCTGGTTGAAGACCACCACCAGCGCGCTCGGATATCCCACCACCCCGTGCAGGGTGACGCCCCACATGGCAAAGTTGCCGAAGTTGTAATTCGGCAGTTCGGCCAGAACCATGCCCATGCCGGCGATGTCACGCGTGCGGCCCTGTGCCTGCAGGCCCAGGCGAACATGCTCAGCTGCCCAAAAGAAGCGCCCACCCTCATGCAGGGTGCCCGCATGCACGACATCCTCCGAGGGGAGATGCGGCGACCGGGAGCCTGTCGCCAGCGAAATGAGCACCCAGCTGCGGTCTGGCTTGACATCGACGGCAGACACGCCCTCAGACCCCCGAAGTGGGTGAATGCCCTCACCGGAAGGGGGGGCCGACATGCTCACTGCATTGTAGAGCAGGAAGCGCGGGTCCTCGAGCTGGCATCGGGCGTCGCCTTGACGGAATAGTTTCCACGGACAGGCATAAAGCCCCCAATACCGATGATCATACTGATAAATCCAGTCATCCGAATGCCCGGTCGCTGGATCGCGATGCATCACCATGGCAGGGTGTTTGCTTCGACCTTCCGAGAGAGCGCGCGATACGGGCTGTTGCTCGGCCTCCTGGAAGTCAACCACGTGCCCGTCAAAGGCCACCACCGAAGGGGCCACCTTCCTCGCCGGGGTCGTCGCAGCCAAGCCCGCCAGTTCCTTGGACACGATATCCACCTCGCACTCGGCATGGGGACCCACATCGGGTAGCGTGCAGGACAGAGCCAGATGGTGCACTCGGCTGGCGATAACAACGATGTTGATCTGCACATTGCCCTGCCGGATGGATGGATCCAATTCGATGATCTGTCGGACGCCCGAGAAGTTGGGCAAGTTGCTGACCGGCACATGGTCCAACATGGACGCCGGATCCTGGCGCAGGGCGTCGACATTCAGCATGCTCACCGCTCCGGAGCTCATGCCCGCGAGAAGGGCCCCTGGCTCGGCGGCCGTCAGTGACGCCTTCGACACATGGAGGCGCCCGCTTCGCAGATACGTGCGCGTGGGGCACGTTGTCACAGCATAGGCCCCCTCCGGCCGGTGGGACAGCGGGGTGATATCAATGTCCATTGGGACGTGGGCCGAGGCGACGCACACCTGGCCGGATGCGCGGCTGCCGTCAGGGCAGCCGGCCGTGCAGGTATCCGCCCCGCCGGCAGGGTCCCGCCACAGGAGTAATCCACGGTGGCAGGAAGTGCACGATCCCCCGCCGTCGGAGCACACCCGACAGCCTGGCACCGAGCACGGCCGGCAGTCATCTTGACGAAGAGGTGCGTGTGAGTAAGACGACCTAGGAGCGACGCATAGCAGGACACCGCCAATCACGTACATCGACCCAGACCCAAATGCACGGGATAAAGACCATCGATGCACCCGGCACACAGTTCCAACGGCGAGCGGAGAGGCGCGAGCCGGCGACCCGGCGCACAACGCCAACTTGGTTTCTGACCAGAGCACTCAATCGAGGCATCGGTCTTGCATGCGAACTGTTCTCTAAGCAGGAAAGTCTGCCTGCCGTAAGTGTAGACCCAGTGCTCTTGCCACCTTGAGCCGAGGTTCAAGCTGGCGATGTTGGGGGGATAGTTGCTTTGAGGATCGAAGAAGGACGCATAATTCAGCAGGAAAGGCTGCCAAATGAACTGCCCATCAGCAGGTCCATTCGGCCCCGGTAGATAGCTGACTCGCCAGAGGGCATCCACTCCACGGCCAAGGAGCAGGAAGCCCGTGGGACGGGACATGTCCTGGATCGCCGGGACGAAGTGCGTCGTCAGCGGCCGGCGATCGGCCGGCAGGGCCGAGGATTCGAGCACGTCCACCGCCACACAGGTCACCGGACTGAGGCCGATGTAAACACGCAGCCGGCTGGCGGTGACCACGACGAGGTCCATCAGCCCCGGGTCCGAGGTCAGAAAGCGCGTGGCCACCAGAGAGGTCGGACGTTCGTTGAGCGATCGGACAACCGGGGCCTTCCCCGGGCGAAGGCAGGACCAGCCCGTGGTCGTTGCCAGGAGAAAGCTCCCCGGCAGGCCGGACACACCCAGGCCAACGGGCTGGCTGACGGCGTGCGACTGGGCGGACCAATCTCCCCCCAGCCAGCTGAGCGTCCGGGCGGTGGCCGTGGTGCCGGAGCCCAGAAGCACCAGGGCCGTGGCCTCATGGACGCCGATGGCCTGGCCGGCCAGCAGGGTGACTTGCATGCCATTGAGCCCCGAGTAGGGGTAGCTCTGGCCTGTGGTGGACAAAATAATTTGGCTCCCATGCTGCCAAAGGAACAGCGGATCCCAGCGGCTCGAGGGGAGAGCCAAGGGACCGCGGGTCGGGCTGGCCGGCACACCGGACATATCACCAGTCAGGGGGTTTTCACTGGTCCTGGGGAAAAAGAATCCATGCCGGATGTCCTTGAATGTGTCCAGGTCGATCTGATGTCGGGAGGCGCGCCATCGTGAGGGTGTGACAGTGTACCACATAGATGGCTGACCCGACACGAGCCGACCTACATGGCCTTCCGATCTTGGGTAAATGTCCCCTGGTGACTGCATCCAAAAGAGTGATCCGCCGATTTGCTCGGCGAGCTGGGCACCGACAGCGCCCGGGCCACATGGCATGCAGACAGAGAGAAGCAAAAGCAACAATGCAAGAGTCCACGAGAGACTCCTGGCCGACGCCTTGCATCGGGGAAGAGCCATCGTGAGACCGGCAGCAAAGAAGACCGGGGAGGAGGGGCATTCGGAGGAGGGAGGCTGAGCAGAGGCAGCCTGGCTGAGGTGCAGGCGGCGCATCGACCGGCCTTATCAACCGTCAGCATGTCCCGCCTGCCCGGGGGCCTGGTGGCTGTAGCCCGTTTCGACTCGATGGCGGCGGCAGCGGCAGGCCGGGGGCCGGGCGTGGCCGGCACACAGGCGCACATGCGTACAGGGGTTCCGCGGCACAGGTGCACACCCGGGCACAGGTGCACACCCGGGCACATCCGCGCACACCCAGGCACACCCAGGCACATCCGCGCTCGCCCGCACTCGCACGCACTCGCACGCACTCGCACGCACTCGCCCGCACTCGCACGCACTCTAACACACGAGAAGGATACCTTCAAGCAGGGCTTTTCGCATGCCAGACAGCATGGGCCCCCCGGGTCTGGGAGACGCTTGATCGGGGTGCAACGGGCGCACCACGCCGGGCGTCCCAGCGTAAACTGGGCCGCGAGGCACCCCCCCGCGCTTCCCGCGCCTTCCGAAGGACACGCGATGCGCTGGCTCGGGGGGTGCGGGCGAACTCCATGGCTGGAGTTGCGTGCCAAAATGTGCCAACAGCCAGGGGCTCACAAACCGGGTCCCTCCGGCCGGAGGAGATCCTGTGCGGAAGGAGGAGCACGGACACGGGGTGCGGTGGCACTCACGGCGGAGTGCCACCGGTAGAGGACTATGCTGTCGCTTTATTGTTCTAACAATCTACTACCAATGTTGGTCATTCCCTCGGCTCTGCCCCGCGCGTTCCCCCCGTCCGGCATGGCAACCGAGCAAAAGCCCGGCATGCATCTACACCACAGACCCCCGGCCCATGAAAGGGGGGGGGACACACGACACGGCCAGCAACCCCCTTCCCAGCCACGGACCATGGGGCTTCCCGAAGGAAAATGCACGGCCCGACGACCGGCCTCTGCCCGCCCCCGGGCCCCGAGGGGGGATTCATGTGGGCGAGGCTGGTAGACTTCTCACGGCTACTACATGTTGCGCGGCGCAGCGCTGGCGGAAGGTGGCTGCGAGCGGCCGCCGGCTGGGGTCCTCCTGCCAGGCGGCCTGCACCAGGTCCCGGGCCTCCTGGGCCAGGAGCTCGACGCTCGGCCGGGCACCGCCACGCACGGCGTACTTGATGTCTTGCATGCTCATGCCAGCCCAGGGAGCAGTCCGCGCCAGGCACTCGCCCAGCATGACCCCCGCCGCATACATGTCCACCGGGAAGAAGAGCCCCGGGTCCAGGGGAACCGACCGCTGGAAGGCGTCCAGCAGCTCCGGCGCCGCATACCGCACCGACATGGCATTCAGCTCGGGCATGCTGTTGACCAGGGCCGACAGCCGGCTGGCGCTCAGGTTCCTGGACGTGCCCAGGTCCCCGAGGGCCGCCCGCCAGGAAGAAGCCGTCTGGCTGACAAACACATTGCCCGGCTTCAGGTCGCCGTGGGCCACCCCATGTGTGTGCATGGCCTCCAGCCCGGCGGCCCACTGCTGGCAGATGTCCCACAGCTGAGCCACCGACAGCGGCACCTCCGAGTGCAGCAGCGTGCTCAGGTCGCAATCGAAGCGCTCCATCACAATGGCCGGAGGCGAGGTGCCATAGCCATACAACCGGACAATGTTCGGATGGTCGCGCAGGACCCACATCAAGGCCACCTCATTCTCGAAGAGGGCGTGGTGCATCGGCTGCAGGGGGTCGGCCTTCATCCTCTTCACGGCCACCACGTCCGGGCAGCCCAGCCGGGCCCCGACCCCGGCCCCGACCGCCTGCGCCGCATACACCGACGCCTGCGTGCCGGCGCCCAGCTGCTTGTCCGCCAGCGGCCGGAAGTCCATGTCGACGCTCACCAGGAGGGCCCCCGGCAGAGCCAACTCGACGATGGTATTCAGCATGGTGGCGTCCTCCGTGTCCAGGCTCTTCGAGCCGGTGGCCCGAGCTGCCGCCCGGTGGCGTCGTAGCAGCACCGCCAGCAACACCAGCAAGATGGCCAGCAGCAGGAGCCCCACGGCCAGGCCCACGGCCAGGCCCACGGACGAGCCGGGCCTGCCTCGGGGACCCCGGCAATCGGCCCTGCCCGGGCCGACGCACAGGTCCGCGCAACTTTCGTGGCATGGCAGGCAAGTGGCCGGAGAGCCCGCGTCATGGCCCCCATCGGCGTAGTAGCCCGCCGGGCAGGCCTCCACACAGGAGGTCGCCTCCAGCAGCAGCAGCCCCGGCAGGCATTGGTCACAGGTCCGGACATCCGGGCAGGCAGGCGGCCGTCCATCCTCCAGAGCACACTCAAGCTCGCCGCCGCCGGCGGCCGCCGTGCAGCGCTCACACCCGGCGAAGCACCCCACACACATGCCATCAACCACGGCCGAGCCCGCCGGGCAGGTGTCCACACAGGTGCCCCGGCTCGGGTGCAGGAAGCCCGACCGGCAGCCCGTGCAAAAGTCCCCCGAGCCGAAGCACGTGGCGCACTCGGGGCCACACGGCCAGCAGGACGCCCGGTCAATCGGATGCTGATACTGGCCCGCCGGGCAGGCCCGGGCGCACGTGTCCCCGGTCCGGACAAAGCCCTCCATGCAAAGGGTACACCCCGTGGGACAATCCTCCCCGCGGAGGAGCTCGCACCGGAGGCAATCGGCCGGGCAGGCGACACACCGGCCGGAGCCCATGCACGCATGCCACCCCTCCGGGCAGGCAGCCGCGCAAGACCCATCCGGCTGTAGCATGTACCCGCCGGGGCAGCTCGTGCAGGCATCCGCCCCGGCGCAAGTGGCGCAGGAGGACCGGCACTCGAGGCACACATGCTCCTCGGCAAAGGTGCCCCGTGGGCAGGCCAATGTGCACGCCCCCTGGTGAAGGGCCCGGTCGCCGGAGCACGCCGTACACGCCTCCGGCCCGGGCCCGGAGCAGGAGCCGCAGGTGGAGCTGCACGGCATGCAAATGCCATCCTCGGTGAAAGTCCCCGCCGGGCAGGCCTCATGGCACCGGTCGCCGAACAAGATCGGAGCACCGGCCGGGCAGCTCAAACACTGGTCCGCCCCCGGGCCATAGCATGTGGCACACTCTTCATGACACCAAACACACATGGGCCCCTGGGCCGAAGCCCCGGCCGGGCAAGTGGCCACACACGCCGGCCCGGCCAGCAGCCACCCCCGATTGCACATGGCACAGGCATCCACCGACTCCGGGCAACGGGTGCAATGGTCCCCGCAAGCGACACACCCCGAGGCCGAGGTGTGGTAGGAGGCCGGGCAGGATGGCAGGCAGTGCGACAGCCCCGGGTTGGCCGGCAGTCGCAGCAAATGGCCCGGGCATGTGGTGCACTCGGTGCTCCGGGTCCCGGCACACGCCTCGCAGGACGCATGGCACCGGAGGCACCGCCCGGCGAGGGCCACATGTCCCGTGGCACAATCCTGCACACACTCGGTCCCCTGGAGCACGCCGTCCATACAGCGCCAGCAATCCCTGTCCGACGGGCCATTGCATGTGGCACACGCGGCGTCGCACGGCTGGCAGGTGGCCCCCTGCCGGTACTGCCCATCGACGCAGCCCGAAATGCAGGCCCCCCGGCCGGGGCCGTCCGCCAGGAAGTCCAGCCCCGGGGCACAGCTGTCGCACTGGCTGGCAGCCGGGCCGATGCACGTGGCACAGGACACATCGCACGGCTGGCAAGACTCGCCATTCGAGTATGTGCCGGCCTGGCAGTCGGCCACACAGCCGCCATGGCCATCCAGCACCAGCGGCCACCGGCAGGCCAGGCAGGCGTCCACCGTGCAGGTGGTGCATCCCGGCTGGCTGCAAGGCACGCACGGCTCGGTGGCACCTCCTCCTGGCGGCCGATCTGACCACCGGAAGCCCTCGGCGCACACCTGGCAGGCCGTCGCCTCCCCGGCACACAGCTGGCAGCTGTCATGGCACCTGGCACACCGGCCCTGGTGGATGTACTCCCCTGGCAGGCAGGCACTGCCACACAGGGATGCCACCTGCTCGTCGACACCGAGGAACACCAAGCCCGACTGGCAGGCCGAGCAGCTTGACCCATTGTCACACGCCGCGCAGGACCCATCGCAGGGAATGCACCCCGGGCCGCCCTGCTGCAGGAAGTGCCTGGCCGCACAGCGGACACACTGGCCGGTCGATGAGCAGTCCAAGCAGCCAGGCGCGCACACCCGGCACACGCCGCTGTCAGGCCACATGCCCGCCGGGCAGGCGCTCACACAGGCCCCCCCATGCAGCCACGGCGCCGCGGCCGGGCATGTGGTGCAGGCCCCCGGGTCGCCAGGCCGCGCGCACGTCTCGCACGCCTCGTCGCACGCCAGGCACCGGTCCAACTCGGGCCCACTCATGTCGAGGCCATAGCCCGGCAGGCATCGATCGCACACGGTCTCCCCGGCCCCATTGAGGCTGCATGCTTCGCAGAGGCCCGGGCATCCGCACTGGCCGCCGGCCATTGGAAGGGTGCCGGCCGGGCATTCGGCCAAGCACCCTTCCGGGGCCCCGGCCAGCCAGTATCGACAGGCCGTGCATGCCGTCGGGCCGGGGCCGGTGCACTCGACGCAAAGCCCATCGCACGGGTCACACGCCGGGCCGAATGTCCCAATCGGGCATTCCAGCGCCACCGAGAAGTTCAAGGGCCCGGTGGCCGGCGAGAAGGCCAAGAAGCTGAGCGACCGGCCGGTGCTGGTGGCGGCGCTGGCGGCGGGGGCCGAGTCTGACGACACCACCGGGCCCCAGAGGGCCATTTGCTCCGGGATCCGCATGGATGACGGCAATTCCCCGAAGACGGCCGGCTGCAGGGCGCACGGCTGCCGCGGCCGATTCGGGCAATGCAACAGCGACAGCCCGAAAAACTCCCGACCCAGGAGCACCAGCGCGCTGGGATACTCCGGGCCCAGGGCCAAGTCGCTGAGGGGGACCCCATAAAAGTGGACATTCTCATGGGGGGCCTTCGGCGGGGGCACCGGCCCGGGCAGCACCCCGAGCACCTGCTTCCCATACGGCAAGTCGGAGGGCCGGCCACTGACCAGCATTTCCCCGGGCACCCGGAGGACCACCCACTCGGACCCGACAACATACGGCAAGACCACCTCCATCGGGGCTGCAGGATCGGAAGGGGTCGGCCGAGGGAGAACCAACACGGTATGGTGATTGTTGGCCATGCTCGGCGGGTTCGCCAACAGACGGCCATCGAAGGGCTCCCGGCGAAAGAACAGGCCCTCCAGCAGAGCTTGCGGCAGGAGGCTCGGCAATTGCGCGTAGGCGGTCCACAGGAGCCACGCGCCATGGGCGGGCGCGGCCCGGGCCCCGGTGGCCGGGACCACGGGGAGCGTGACCGACCCGCTGCTCATTGGCGAGACCAGCTCCACCGACCGGGTGGCCGGGTTGGCCCGGTACCGAGCCCCATTCAGGCTGGCATTTTTCAGGGCAAACCCCCCGGCATCCAGACGCCGAAGCGCGGAACAGCCGGTCGACGGGCCCTGTCCCAGGCCCGGAGGCTCGTCGGCGATGCAGGGCCCGGTGGCCTGGGCACATGTCAGCCAGGCCTGGTAGGCCGCCTTCTCGGAGGTGCACACGAACACCAAATATAACAGCTGCCCCGCATGCAGGAAGGGGCCCACCTCCACCGAGGCGGTGACCATTGTCGCCGGTGGCGATGCGAAGAGGTGGATTTCCCGCAGGGGCGGCTTGTCCACCATGCCCACATGCATGCGCGGCAGGAAGTAGCTCTTTCGGAGCTCCGTGAAGATGAGCACCCCGGACACCGACGGGCTGCCGAGACCCGGCAGGATGGGCCGCCCGGTGAGCTCGTCCACCGAGAGCCACGATTCGCCGACGAAGGTCACCCGGTCGCCGAGGGCCAGGCCCGGCAGCGACTCGGCCGTCGGGCTCGAGAGGCTGGCCCGGGCCATGTGCCTGGACTCCGGACAGCACACGCCGGCCAGCTCCCTGAAGCCGGCCGAGCAGCTGGCCACACACCGGGTACTGCCATCCGGGGCACTTGCCTCCAGGCGGAAGTCCGACGCGCATACCAGGCAGTTCGCCGAATTGCAGGTCAAGCAATTCGCATGCGGACAAGCACGACACACGTGCATGCTGGTGGCCAGCGGTGGCTCGTCTTGATTCAAGGAGGGGGGGGGGCATGTCGACGGTCAGGAGGGAAGCACCGCGAAGAAGGGGGCCAGATCAGCCGGAAGACAAGGGCCGCGCAGGGCCGGAGGGCCCGGCCGGGAGGCAAGCCGAAGGACACCCAGGCGGGACATACCGATCGGCCGGTCCAGGAAGGAGCCGTTGGCGCACCCGGCGCACAGGTGCGTGGCCGACACATAGGGCGACTCGGCGTGGCGCGGCGCGCAGGTCCACCCGCGCGAATGCCCGGTCATCTGGTTGGCGCTGTCACAGACGATGCTCCGGTCGTCCGGGCACCGGAAGGCCGCCGAGGAGAAGAGGGCCGTGCTCGCCGCTGCCAGGGTCCACTCGACCGGGTCGCCGGCGGTGCCGACCAGCCGGGCCAGCTCCACACCGGCAAGGTTATCAGCCGCCACCGGGGGCAAGGCCACGCGGCTGAGCCGGAGTTGCGTCCCCACGGATGACACTTGCCATGCGCGCAGGCGCGGATCCGCCGCACCCGGCGAAAGGATGTAGAACGGAGCCGGCCGGTCGGTCAAGACGGCGGCCTCCGGGGCCAGGATCCGAGAGCCAGCGGGCGGCACCTCCGGCCGCAGGTCCACGCTGTGGTTGCCCGTCGGACCGGTGCCACCGAAGCAGGAATACACCATGACCTTCTGGTCTGCCAGCAGGACGACGACGTCCGGCCCATCGGGGCACGTGGCGGCCGGGGTCATGATTCGCGTCACGGCCAGGCCCAAGATCCGACTGGGGGTCTCGACTTCTTTCAAGTCGACTGTCATACTACCCGGACCCGAGCTGAGCCGGATCAGTCGGGTGCCGGCCCCCAGGAAGACACTCGTCCCGGTGCCGGCTGCCCCGAAGCCCGGGCCGGCCTCCATCGGACCAAGGTACCAGGGAAATACCGTCAGGCCGTCGGCATCGAGGCGGGCCAGGAACGGCAGCCGCGATTGGTCCAGCTGGCCGATCAGGCCCAGGAGCAGGACGGCATCCCCGGACAGCGGGATCCCGGCCAGGAGCTCGATGTCCGGGCGCGGCAGCTGGTACACTTCCTCCTCGGTGAACAGGGCAACCGTGGTCCGGGTGTGCTCGACCACCACCAAGTACGGGTAGGCCGACCAGGGGAGGAGCATCAGGTCCGCCGTGCCGGGATTGTCAGCCCGCGGACAGGATAGCATCAGGCGTTCGGCACCGAAGAAAAGGCCCCAGCGCTTCTCCGGCGTCTTCTCCGGGAGATTCACCTGGCGCTGGAGCGTATAGCGTGTTTTGGTTTCCCGGGACCCGACGAAGGAGGGGGCTCCATATGCATGGGTGAAGGTCAGCTTCCCGGGGGTACTGGACACCCGGTGGACCGCCGCATGGAAGTAGATGTCCTCGCCGCGGATGCTGGCGATGGCCAGCAGCAGCCATAGCACCAGGACGGCCAGGCGACCACCCGGCGGGTGCCGACGGCTCCCGGCCGTCGCGGCCCGGGGGTCCACCATGGGGTGACACTGCATTCCATCCAGTGATGGCCGTCAAAAGAAGCAAGCGCAAAAGAGTAGTGGAGGAGGCGAGGCGAGCGGAGGTGGATGTGTCCGCCGGCGCCTCTCGCCAACGCCCAGGACCCGGCGGCTCTTGTTGGCGGTGACAGTAGGCACTTGGCTGGCGTGTGCGTGTCCTCCCCTGGCTGTCCGGCATTCCCGGTCCGAGGGTCCGCAGACGCGCCTGCCGGGCGCAGGCGTTGCCGGCCTCCGCAAGGGCCCGCGCCGCCGGCCGCGCGGGGTCCCACGCCGGCACCAAGCCCCAACAGTCCGTCGTCCAGGGGGGCACTTCCCGAGAGGATGGGGGGGGGGCGGGGGGATGTTGGGACCCGGGTTCCGGCCCAGGCTGATCCCCACTCCCCGATGACTGGTATGGCGGGGGCCGAGTTCCCGGCCGGAGGTGGGACCCATGCGCGCGAACAATCACCCCCCACAGTTGGGCCGCGCGCCTCCGTGTGGCGCATTGGTGTGCCACGTGCCACACAGGCGCCGGCACTTGGGCAAATTCCGGGCATTATTTATTCCCCGTTTGGCCCTCGGGCGGGCCTTTCCCGGTGTGGGCGCCTGTTCGTCGTGTTCCACTGCGAGATGCCAACTCACGGGCAATTGGCCCGCCAGTCCCAATCTCCGAGCCGGGTGTTCCCCAGCGAGCGGCTCTTGGCCTCCCCCCCCCCCCCCCCCCCCGGCCGTTCCCGCTGGTGATCCGTGTCAGGCTCCGTGGCCCTGCACAAGGCGGGGATGCGTCGCCCCGCTGGCAACCGAGGCCACGGTCCCCGGCGTCTACCGCCCCAGGGACGGGGGCATCCCTCCGCCTAAATCTCCCGGGGAGCCTGCCTGGCTTCTGGGTCCGCTTCTTTCTCTTCTGTCGTCCTCGTCGCCTGCCCCCTTTAGAGCCCCCCTTTGGCCTCCTGGCCCCGGTCCACTTCTCGCCAGGGCCACGGGTTTCCTCCCTTGGCGAGGCTTGCCCCATGCCGGGAGGATGGCCCCGGCCGGCGGGGAATGCCCCACCCGGCGCGTGGGCCTCAGCCCAGGCCGCCGGGGCCGGCCCGAACTGCCCCGCCCTCCCCTTTGCCGGGTCGCTCCCCTGCGCCTCGGTGTCAGCTCTCGATGCTGCTCCACCTGTTGCGCCTCTCCCACACCCTCAACAAGCTGCGTCTCCGCTCTGGGACGTGGTCGATCTCCGGCAAGCAGCCCAGGCAAGCGCTCCAGATCCCCCCTCTCCGCCCTTGCACGGGGTGCACCCACCCACCTGCTGCTGATCTTACCGAGGACGGCCCCGCGGTTGGAGACGGACTGGGCCCCCGGCACATTCCACCCACGCCGAACGCACTACAACTGGCCCGGGAGTCGTGCACCCGGCTCGGGGCTTTGTTCGATGTGCAGGCAGCCGCACCTGCCTCGGGACTTCGGGCAAATACACCCCGCACCCCTTTCCCGCGCCTCATCGCACCACTGTGCCCCTGGCACGCCCGCGCCCCTGCATGTGTGGCTCCGGCGCCGCAATCCCCCCCTATCACGCCCATCGCCGCACTGGGGACATATCACCGCGCACCCACCTGTCGCTCCACGCCGCCCCCCCCTCAGAGAAGATGCACATCGATGACAGTGGTCCTCAATCAGTGCGGACGCCCCCAATCGGCATGGTGTCGATGTCGAGGATATTCTGCCCCCCCCCCCGTTTACACTGCTGTGGCAGGCACCGTAGACGCTAGGAGCCCTGGCCGAGGATGATGCCCCCTCGGGGCACTCCAGCGTGGCGCACTGCCATGGAAGGCCACGTCGATGCTGGCAGACGCACGGGCAGCAGTGGCCCGCCGCCGCGCAGCCCCGGGAAAACTCGGCCGGGCCTTCGAGCCCTCCGCCTGGGCGCCGGTGCCTGTGCCGGATCATGCATTCTGAGGGACACCCAGCACACAGGGGGCCGCATCCAAGCGATGCGCCTCGCGTGAGAGGCCCTACACGCGCCCGTGCGCCCGCGCCAGCGTCCCAAAGCAACCCCCCATGCGGTGTGTGCTCTCAAGACGGTAGCCCCCCCTTAAGCGTGCCCTGTCGGCCCTCCCGTCCTGGGAAGCCACCCACCCCGCCACCCTCGTTCAGCGCCCCATTCCGCGATCTTGACCCGAGGCGCCTGGCTGTTGGTGTCCCTGGCAATGGTACCCATCTGCCCACCTCACCCGGCCGACCGCCGCGGCATGGGCGTGCCCCCGACAAGGCCGCTCGCTCTGTGGCAGCCTCGTGCGAGGCGGGGCCCGACTCCCTCCCTACCGTGCCTTTTTCCCGAGGAGCCCGACACCCCAACGGGCGCGCGCATGGCTCCTGTGGATCTCGCCCGAGGTGCGAGGCCGGTCTGCAAAAACCCGCCCAGCAGGGCCCCCACACTCGAGCACCGGCGAGGCCAATGCCCACCCGAGGGTCACCGATCGCCTCGTGCCACAGTACACCGCCCCCCGGCGCCGGGCATCCGGCGATCCGGTGCGCCCTCGGCAGGTAGGCCGGCGAACGCCATCGCCCGACCCGCTGGCCCTGCTCTGTCTTGGTCAATCCAGCACCCGGCCCCCTGCCGGGGGCTCTTCCCGGCGGGCAGAAGCCGGTGCCATGGAAGAGGAAACGAGGCACCCAGCCCCGGCCACCCGACCCCATGTGTCGGCCGGGTCGCGAGGCTTTTTTTCCTCCTCCCACAGGGCGTCTCTGTCCGGCTGGCGGCCTTGGCGCCCGCGCAAGACCAGGCCTTTTTAGGTCCGCGCGAGTGCGCATAACCACAAGCCTGTTTAGCTCAGTTGGTAGAGCATGGGACTCTTAATCCCAGGGTCGTGGGTTCGAGCCCCACAGTGGGCTTCCTTCTTTTGCCACGCGCGCCATCTTCCCGGCCTCCACTCGGGCGCCCAGCGGCCTGTTCCGCGCCCCGGGGGACACACGCACCAAAACACGGGCGCTCACGCGCCGCGACACCCATGCAACCGGGCGCCCGTGTGCGCCTCAACGCAGGTCGATGCGCCAGTGCACCCCCCATGTGCATCCCCGCCGGCCCCGACTCCGGACAGGCAGGCCTCGATCAGATGAAAGGATCCGCCTGGCCGGACATCCATGCCACGCCCGCCGTGTGGTGGCCGGGGGTGCGGATCGCCCAGCATCACTGATGTCCCATGTGTGTGTGTGTGTGTGTGTGTGTGTGTGTGGACAGCCCCGGCGGGCTCTTTGTTGACGCATGCCGGCCTTCATCGGCCCCTCAGCCCACCCTCGCCTCTTTTGCCCGACCCCCTCGCGTCCCTCTGCCCTGCCCTGGAGACTGCACTCGCACTCTCTCGGCCACACACAACCATACAAGATGTGCCTCGCTGGGGGGAGGGTGCCGGCCCAGAGCCTTACCCTTGCCCCGGCCCAGAGATGGAAATGTGACAGGCTGGGCAGCGCCACACATCCCGGAGGCTCTGCCACAGCCCAGCGCATAGCACGCCTCCATCCGGGCGACCACCATCGTCGCCGATTGCCGCCACCGGCCACCGGCCTTCCATTGCCGGTACTTCATGCACGCGAAATGACTCAGACAGTCGCCGGGCATCCGCAGCCGGCAGAGAACCCTCCCCCGAACAGGCCTCGTCGACGACAGACCCACAAGCAGCCAGGGCGGACCCGGACGAAGAACCCATGTCGGCCCTTCGATGCTGCCTCCCAAGTCATGTTGCTCTTCAGGTCCGCCGCCCTGAAGACCCCCCCCCCGATCTGCCAGTCACTCAGCCCTGTCGGCTCCCTGTCCCCCGCCCTCAGCACCTCTCAACCACGGGCACATAAGCCCGCCTGAAGCCCGCGACAAAGCACGAGCCGCGCCACCGACGTATCGTCCGGCTCCCCGGCCGGGGATCAGCCACCGGGCCCGGCGGCCTCCCACACGTAGGCAACACTCAACGGCGAAGTCGGCTCCGGGCCCGGGGGATGCGCACGCACAGGCGCGTCCTCCCCGGTCGAAGCATGCCACAGGGCATGGCCATGCCATCGGCATCGAGGAGCAGCTCCGGCACAAGGACCGCCCAGTACCCGGCGCCAGCGGCCCGCCGCTCCAGCAAGGCCACACTGCCATCCATGAAGGCCGCCCGCAGGTCCCGCACCAGGCCCGGGGAGATGGACATCGGCCTCGGCCCCGATCCACGCGCATGTGGACCACCTCCAGCAATACGGCGGCCGCGCATGGTGCAGGAGCGTGACCCCCTCGGCGGCCGAGCAGACATACGCATGGAAGCCCCGGCAAAGGCGCACCACCCCCGGGACAGGGTGCACATCCGCCCCTGCCGAGCCAGAAAGAGCCGGGAGTTACACTGGAGGAAGAGATACCCGCCGAGCAGCCAGTCCGAAAGCCCAAGCGCATGGCACAGGGATGGGAAAACATCGCTCGACAGGCCCAGCAGCGGGCACAAGGGCCTCAGACCCCCCACCGAGTCGGCCCCCCAGGAACACCATGCGGCCGCGCGGCCAGGCCCCATTCGCCATCCGCCGTCCAAAGGAGCACCCGCGTGCGCCCCGGCAGCAGGACACCCGCCGGCCGACAAGCATACCCCGTGTCCGCCTGCCAGGTGGACGCCACGCCCACCCGTCGCGGGCGCCCGTGGTCCAGGGCGCCCGCCTCGCCGCGCAGCATGACGGTGCGTTGCCGGAGTACGGCGCAGCAAGTTGGTCACACGCCCCCAGCGGGCCAAAGCCCACCGGGCGGCCTTCATGCCTGCGGACCTGGTGCTTCTGGAGGACATTCCCCTCGGGAAGGCCCTGGTACAGCTGGGCCTCCAGCTGGCCGGGGTCCAACCGCCGCCCCTGGCCAAGCCCCTGGTCTGCCTTCAGGAGGCAGGCGACGGCCAGCAGCTCCGGCGGCTGCGCCGCCTCCAAGATCAGGGTGTTGTCGGGGGTCGGGCGCATGTCCGACCCCAAGAGAAGGTGGTCGTCTGGCAGGCCGAAGGCCGGGTCACAGTGGGGCCTGCTCCCGGCGCGCCGGCCCGCCATCCGGCAAAGGGGGTCAGCCTTTCGCGACAACCTCCCGCCCGGTCGCCGCCGCCCCGCCAAGGTCGGCCCCGCCCCGGCACGCGGCTCCCACCGCCCGTGGCACATGCCCCTGCGGCCGGGGGGGGCACATGGCGACGGACGTCATTTGCCAATGCCCATTGAGGAAGACAGGTGAGTGGCCCTGAAGGAGGTGCGCCCGGAGCAGGCGCACTGTCCGCCCCGGCACTTGGATGTCATCGCGCCCCAAGGTCCGGGGGACGCGCTCGGCGTACACCGGCAGCCGGATGCCATAGGCCAGAGGCGGCAGCCGCAGCAGCACCGTCGCCGGCACGCCCAGCAGACGGAACTCCCACTGTGGCACGCTCAAATACAGGAACGCCACCCGCCGACGCATGGACAGGACCCCGGACAGCAGCGGCCGCAACCGGGCATCCAGCATTTGGGACATGCGCGCGCGCAGGGTCCCGGCCCCGGCCGGGAGATCGAATTCCTGCGCGTATGTCCCCCCCCCCTCCCGGCGCAAGCGACCCAGCCGAGGGTCAGCCAGCTGCCGGGAGAAAAAAAAAGAGGGGGAGTGGGTGCCCCGGGCCGGGGGACTCAGCACGGTGCCCGCATACCTGGCCCACGGACAGGATCCTGCCATCCACCAGCCGCAGCAGGCTTCCCATGACGCTGGCGTATCGGATGTCACCGAAGGCCCTCGAGCCCGAGGAGAGGTGCGCCTCGGCCCGAGCCACCTGGGGCGGTGGCATGCTGGCGGTGGCACAGTGCAGGGCATGCCGGCCGGACAGGCGCTCGGCGTCCCATGCCCCGAGGGTGACCCGGTGCGGCGGCATGTCGCCGTGAGGAGCCGGGTCGGGGCTGGTGGCGGGGCAGGCAAGAGCAACGTCCACAGGGACACGGGAGGTGAGCACGCATGTTCGCGGGCCCCCATGCGGGGAGAAGCAGCGCCAGCGCACGCAAGCCGTAATTCATGCCCATTGCCCGACAGCAGGAAGGCATCCTCGCCCCCCGGGCAGTCGGCCACGCAGCTCCCGATAGGCGGAGGGACTGACGGTGGCACGTCCCGGGACGGCCCCGGCGCGCGAGCTGACGCCGACATCCAGGCAGACAGCAGCGCACGCGACGTCGCCACCGGACGCCGTGACGACCAGCAGCCACCGCCGGGCCCCGGAGAGACCGATGCTCCGGGGCACCACCGTGAGACGCGCGCCGGCCGGCTGCCCATCGGGCAGTCGCCCGACCGGGCGTTCCGCCGGGGCCCCCCGCCGGGCCAAGTGACCCGCCGGACCGTGGCCAACACCGTGGCGCTCCGGGACTCAAAGGGCAGGAGCTATGGCCAGTCGGGGTGGCGGGGTGAGAAGCAGCCGAGCCGGGCGGCATGGCAGGAGGATCCCAATACGCCGGCTTGTGTGCCCGATCCACGCGCATGGTGGCACCGGCGTGCGCGGCCAAGAAGGCCCGGGACGGCTGCTCCTCGCAACACGGCTCCCAGGCGCCAGGTCCCGCGTCCAGGGCGAATGTCAGCCCCACCGACGCGGGCACCGGCAGTCCCGCAGCCGGAAACATCGCCCAAGGGGCCATACGCATGGGCCCGATGGCGCTGAGGTCCTGGGGGGTGCATGGCAATGGCGAAGCGGGCCACCAGGTGGCTGGGGCTGCGGCACGTCAGTCTCCGGCCCTGACGGCCGATCCCCCCCCCCTGCCTTCCTCCACCGGGCAAGGAAAGGCTCCCCGGATGAGAGACCAAGGGCACAGCCCCGCCCAGGAGGCAGACCACATTCGCACCATACATCGAACAGAGCCCCGCGCGCGGTGAAACGGGCAACCCCGCGCGACAAGGCATCCGGCGACTCGCCTCGCCGGAAGGCCGCCGGCGGTACTTAGAGCGTGCCGCGCGCACCGCCCGGCTCCCCGGGCAGGAGTTCCAGCGATACCGCCGCCGGCCGGGTGGCGCACGACCGCCGGGCCGCCAGCGCCCGGGGCTCTTGCAGCTCGCCCTGCGTGGCCCACACATGAATGATGGTTGCCTCGGGAGCGCCGTGCGCCACGCCGGACTGGACATCATTGAAGTCCCGGTCCACGAGCCGCGCCACCCGAACCAGGCGCCTGTGCGCGGACAGGCGAATGTCCTGGCGTCAGGCCGGACCGATGTGTGTGTGTGTGTGTGCGTGTGTGTGTGAGTGTGTATGAGGGGAGCAGGGGACGGTGAGCCAAGTCAAACGAGGACGCGAACCAGGACGCGGGCCGGCGCATGGTCCAGGGCACAGGACAGGGCATGGCGATAGCACGGCCAAGGGGGGAAGCCAAACACAGGCATCCTCCCAGACGCACGTTGCCCACGCGAAGTGGCGCCCCAGCCAGCATGGCCATCCGGCGGGGCTCATCCAGCTGCGGAGACACCAAGTCGGTCTCCAGGCAAATTACAGCCAGCCCCGGCGGCGCGTCGCACGGCACACGCAGCCGCGGGTGCCCGCGCGAGCCGGGCCCCATCAGCAGACGCTCCCCCGCTCGCAGGGAGGCGCCCGGCAGGGCAGCGCGCGGGCGGATGCCGGGCCCCATGTGTCGGGATGCGCGAGCGATGCGATGCCCCCGCCCTTCGTTCGGGCTTCCCCCCCGGAAGCGTCTGCTCGACAAGCGCACCGGATCTCAAGGACACGCTGTCCGCCGGACACGTAGAACGATGCGCCAGGCCGCTCCGGCCGCCGGGTGGCCAGGACCCGCGCGGCTGGGCCGCCCACCGGAGCCAACGGCACATCGAGGCTGGCCTCCGGGCAGTGGCTGGCCCCGACCACATGCAGCTGCCTCGGGGGAGGGCCGGCCCCGCTGGCCACCCCCTCGGGCGGGACCAGGCCCACGACCACCGGGGCATCCGCCAGCGACATGTTGCCCGCCGACTGCACCGCCAGGATGACTCGGGCCCCGGGGCCGAATAGGCCGCACCCGGTGGGCCCGTTGGCCGCGCGAAGCGCAGCCACCCCCAGACTTGGCGCCACTTCGTCGACCACCAAGTCGAGGGTCGGCGCCGGGTCAGCGGAATGCGGCCAGGCTCCGGGAGCCCCCGGTGCGGGCAGCCGTGCTTGCGGCCCTCCGAGCCGCGCGCCACACGCCTGCTGCATGCGCCCCCCGGGCACAAGGGGGCCGGACACAGCGGAGGACGCGACCCGCCGCACCGCCCCGAACGAACGGGCGAAGCCCGCGACACCGAACCCCCCCCCCCCCGAGCCGGCGGACGCACCTCGGCCATGCGCAACGGCCGGCCGCGCCCAGCAAGGGCGCCCCGGAGCGCCGCCTCCAGCGCGGCGAAGGGAACCAGGGGCACCCGGCTCGCAGCCAGGCCGTCCTGGCACGCGGCCGACACGGCCAAGCAAGCCGCCTCCAGCCGGGCCGCCTCCACCGGCCGGGCTTCCAGCGTGTCGGCATCGCCCCGAAGTCGGCCGGCCCGCGCGGGAGCCGCCCTCCCCCCCCGGCCTCGGCCCGCGGACCAGGACCGGGACCACAGCAGCATGAGAAAGGGCGCCTCCCCCCCCCCCAGGGCAGCACGCGGGCAAAGGGCCACGCGCCGCGCTTCGAGGATCGGCTCCCCGGCGGCCAGGTCCACTTGCCGCCCGGCGGCCGCCAGCCTGTGGTGTTCGCCCGGCGCCGGTGGCAGCTCGCCCGGCGGGGCCGTCTCACTCCAATCCTGGCGCATCGCCGCACCACCCGGACCAAGTGATGGCCAGGGGCGATCCGACGCCTTCGGCCCCATCGCACCAGGGGCAGCACACAAGGCGGGGCAGAAAAAGAAAAAAGGGCAGCGGACAAAAGGCACAACAAAAAGACCGCCAGCCCCATGCATCCGGTCCCGGGGAGGGCCGCAAAAAATGGGCCGCCGCCCGCAGCGCGCGCCCGGGCCCTTTCCGATGAGATGGCGAGCCCCGATCATTCCCACCGCCGAGGCCCGGCCGGCGGGCGCGGCCCCGGCCCCCTGAGACAGCTGCCCACGCAGCGGCAGGCGCGCATGGGACATCACGGGCGCCCGCATGCGCGCTCGCGTGCCCGGGCTCCCCTCACCCCGTCCCCCCCCCCGGAAGACGCCCATCTGCGGAATGCATGTATTCTGGCCCTTCTGGAGTTCGACACCGCCGCCCGGCAGGCCCGCCGCTCAGCGTGGACCGGCCGCCGGGTCCCGGGCCCCCTCGGCCAGCCGCCACGAGGCAGCCACCCCGCGGCCGGAGAAGAGCACGCGGGTCTTGGCCGGGTGGAAGAAGCCGCACGAAATCTGCCAGCCCTGGCCATCGGTCAGCAGCTCCGGCGTGAGGGTGACCGGCAGCCCGGGCGCCGGGCGCCGCTCCAGCAGGACCATGCTCCCGTCGGGGAAGGCCGCCGGCAGGGCCGCTTGCAATTGGTCCCGGCTCGGACCCCCCTCCGCCGGGGCAGCCACCCGGCCGGCGGCCGTCGCTTCCACCCGCATGTGCACCACCTTCAGGCGGAGGGCCTCCGGCTGGTGGTAGTGCGTGATGTACGGCCCGAGGTCCGGGTAGCTCAGCACATGCGACCGGAAGTCCTCCGACAGGCGCACCACCCCCGGCGTGTCGTGCGTGTCGGCCAGCCGGGCCAGGAACACCCGCGAGCAGCACCAAAGGGCCATGCACTCCGGCGGGGCGGCCTCCCCGAGGGCCTCCCCCAGCGACTGGAACACATCCCGCGGGAGCATCAGCCCGCCATACAGCAAGGTCCCGGTGGGGATGAACTCCGCCCGGAGGACGGCCATCCACCGGGGATTGCAGCGGACCACCAGCTTGTGCGGCTGGCCCGGGGCCAGGAGCGGGCCCGGCGAGGCGAGCGCCTCCGGGCCCCGGCGCGGCTGCCTGAAGGTGAACCATGTCAGCCCCGGCACCACGACCGCCAGCTGGCAGGAGTTCTTCCGCGCGCCCTCCATCCACAGGACGGAAATGTCCACCCGCGAGGACCGGTCCAGGGGGTCCAGCAGGACGGAGTACTTCTGGCGTCCGGCCGGGGCCACAGGGCGCCAGGCGCCGCGTCGGGCGTGCATGTGTGCATATGTGAGAGGGAGAGAGAGAGAGAGAGAGAGCCCATGCTTTGGCCCGTGCCCCGGGAGCCGTCCCAGCACGCACCACATTCGCCCGGATGACATTGTCCGGCGGGAGGGCGCGCAGCAGCGCGTCTTCCAGCAGCCGCACATCCAGCCCCGAGCGCGGGCCGGCCCCATCCGGGAACACCTCGCAGGTGACCGACAGCACCTCCGGCGGCTCGGTGTCCATCAAAGAGTAGGGCCCGGCCGGGGGCAGGAGGTCCTGCCCGAGGAGGACGCGATTGTGCCGCAGCCTCAGCCGGCCATCCTCCACCGGGCTGCCGACACAAAGGGGCGGTCAGCATATGGCCATGGCGTGCCCGCCGCCCGGCGTCTTGCCCCCCCCCCCCCCATGCCCCCCGAATGTAGCTGCCCCATGCCGGTGGCACCACGCACCGGAGCTGATAGTCCTCGTTGAGGAAGATCGGCCGTCGGCCCTCGAGGAAGTGCGCCCGCAGGGAGCCCATCGTCCGCGCCGATACCCGGATGTCCGGCCGCCGCAGGCTCACCCGGCTCATGTCCACGTCCGGGGCGCCGGCTACCGGCAGGCGAATGTACGCATCCAGCAGTGGCATCCGGATCAGGGCCGACAGCGGGCAATCCAGCACGCCATACCCCGCGCCCCGGGCGTTCATATAGACGAAGGTGTCCCCCGCGGCCAGGAGCCCGGCCTTCAGTGGCCGCAGGTCCCCATCCACCAGGCTGGAGATGTGGCCCGGAAGCGTGGCGCCCGGCGTCGGCAGCTCGACCGCCTGGCGGGGCAATGGCCGTCATGGACACGGGTCAGCAGGGCAGGCCCGGGAGACGTGCATGCATGGCGCGAGCCCTGCGGGAGGAAAAAGAAAGGGGCCAAGGACCACACAGGGTGCGCCCTCGCCCATGGGTGTGTACCTGACCCACGGACAGGACCGTGCCCTGGAGCGCCTGGCGAAAGGACGCCACCAAGGCCGAGTGGGAGATGGGCCCAGCGGCAGCCGGCCCCGGGGACAGGTCCACCTCCACCAGATCCACCACCGGCGGGGCCATGCTGACCGCGGCCCAGAGCACCTGCTGCTGGCCGAAGATACACCCAAAGTCCCACTGGCTGAGGACAATTCGACTGCCGGCCGCCGACCGGCCCCCCGGGTGCGGGTCCGGACTGTGGCGCCCTGCCGTGTCAGAGTGGCCCTGCGCATGCGTGCTTTGTAGTCCCCGCATCCGGGCCCCTGCCTCCTAGACCCACCCCCCGGCCCCAGCAGTGCCACGCACTAAACCAGCAGCAGGTGGCCGTTCACCTGGAGGAAGACATCCGGCCCGCCGGCCGCCAGGGCGCACAGGAGCCGGTGGTCGCCGATGCTGACGGACGCCCGGCCGGGGGCCAGCCCCTCCGGCGGGCTGGCACTGGCCTCCAGACCGAGGAGCCCCGGGCCGGCGGCGGCGTCCCCGACCAGCAGCCACCGGCGCGCGGCGTCCGCCGGCACACCGGGCCCGGCCGGGCCGCTCCCCGACTCCGGCCCGCCGGACACCGGGGGGCCCGTGCCGGTGACCTGCAGGCAGGCACACCCATCCGAGGCCTCGGCCGGCAGAAGCCCCACCGGGCGATCGACCCCTGGCGTGCCCGACCAGACAACTCGCCGGACGGTGGCAAGCAGGTCGACATCGCCCGACCGGAAGGGCAGCGCCTGGCCACCGCCCCGCAGAGCGGAGGGTCAGTCGCCGGCAAGGCGCGTGGTGCCCCCCCCCCCTCCCCTGGACCTGCCTCGCTGACTACCATCGCCACCATCGCTGCATGTACCTGGCCCAAGTGCATGGTCGTCTGGCGGTGCGCCCGCAGGAAGTCCCCTCTCAAGCGATGCATATCCGGCAGTGGCCCCCCGGCCGGCATGGCCTCGGGGCCGAAGGACACCTCGACCGACGCGGCCACCGCCACCGCCGGGGCCGGGGTCAATGCCAGCGGGGCGGTCCCGAACGGGCCCAGCGCCCGTCGTGCCCCCGTCGGGATGGCGATGGCATATGGCCGCATCCCATCGCCGGGGCTGACAACGCATGCGTCAGTTCCACCGAGGAAGGCCGCTCCGCCCCCTTCCGGTCGCCCCCGCGCGCCCCCCCCCCCCCTGTCCTGCCCCCCCGGAGCACGTACCGCACGTCCAGCAGCATCCCCCGACAAAGGAACCGCGCGACCCCCTGGCACAGGGCCTCCGAGCTGGCAACCTGCCGAAAGACCCCCGCCGACACGAGTAGCGTCTGCTCGGTGGCGGCCATCCCCCGGTCCGGGACCATCGGCTCCAGCAGGAGCGCCTCCCGCCGGGGGTCGCTCGGCTGCAGGGTCACCAGCTGATGCAGGTCGCCCGGGTCCCCGCACGGAGTCTGCACATGGAGGATGGTGTGCCCGGGCCCCGGGTACACGGCCACCCCGGTGGAGACGGGCCGCAAGTCGCGACCCATCAGCCGGACCACCCGAGCCGAGAAGCGTAGCCCCGCGAAGCGCACCACCTGCCCATGTGTGCGCCCACCGGCCGGAAAGGAGCGTCAGTAGCCAGCCATGTTCTTTCCTGTCGGCAGCGAGGCCGGCCAGGGCGAATGCCCTTTTCCGCCCCCCTCCCCCCCCCTCCCGGCAGGTACCTCGTCCACGTGCAGCGGCGCGCCCGCCACCGCCGACAGGACGGCCTCCCGGTCGATTTGCCGGATGGGCGCATCTGTCTCCAGCCACACGACGGCCAGGTCCGGCGGCGCCGCGCACGGGGCCAGCACCATCGGGCGGCCCTGCAGGCCCAGCGAGAGGAGCAGGCGCTCGCTCATGCGCAAGGACAGCCCGGCAACCGAGCCCCCCATGCAGACGCTGGGCCACACGCGCGCGCGCCCGGCGCCCGCGAGGCGAGGCAGGAGGGGGACCCCCAAGGTTAGCGAGTCAGCGGCGCCGGTGGCTCCCCCCCCCGCTCCCCGGGGCCCACCAGGCGGCCGTACCGGATTTCATACACCCGCCCGGCGTGCGATGCGTAGAGGCGCCCGTCCGGGGTGCCCGGCCGCCGGGCGGCCAGGGCCCGGGCCACCGGCCCGCCAGCCGGCGCCAGCAGCACGTCGAGGCTGGTCTCCGGCCAGTGCCAGGGGCTGACCATGTGAAAGGGCCCTTCGCCCGGGTCGGCCGGGGCATGCGCCAGGAAGGGAAGTGCCGCCACCACCGGCGCACGCGACAGGGCCAGGCCCCCCGTCGGGCCGGCGATCAGAAGCAGCTCGGCGCCCGGGGCCAGCGACCCGGACCGAGTGGCCCCGCCGGCCGTGCGGAGCTCAACCGGGCTCAGCTCCACCGGAAGACCCTCGACCTCCAGGGACAAGGTCTGGCCTCCGGCCAAGGGGGAGCCACGCGTCAGCCAGGGGCCGGACACGGCAGAGGCACATGTCAGCCGTCTGTACGCACCTCGCCCAGGCGCAGCGGCTCCCGCCGCCCGGCCAGATGCCCACCGGCTGCGGCCTGCAGCGCCGCGAAGGCCAGCGTCTGCTGGTGCCCAGCCGGGGGGTCGCACCCGCCGGCCAGGCCCACCACAAAGCAGGCGGCCTGCAGCCCGGACGCGCTGTGGCTACTGGTGGCCAGATCCACCAGCCGCCCGGCCATGGCAAATGTCGGACCATAACCGTCAGACAGGACAGACGTTCGGCCCGCGGAGGATCGAGCGAAGGCAGGGCCCGCGGTGCGGCGGCGGCGGCGGCGGCGGCGGCGGAACGCACCTTACTCGTCGGGCAGGCGTGCCCATCGTGGGGGATGGCCCCGGGGCCAGCGTGCCCGGCTCGCGCGCCGCGGCACTCCCCGAAGCCCGGCTTGTCGGGCGGCCGTCGTCCATCCTCGATCGCGGGGCGGTACCGACAGGCAAGATGAGGCAGGTAATAAAAAAAAACAGAAAAAAAAAAACAAAGCAACAACCCCAGGCCATGCAGGGGCGTGTGGGGATGCGGGTGCGGGTGGAGGCGGGTTCGAGAGTGCCGGCCCTCCGGGGACGGGGGCGCCGCAGGCCCAAATGGCGCAGGCCGCGCGCCCAACACCGGCGGTCCGGCCCGCGCGCTGGGCGTTGGCATGTGGCCGATCGCTCGGCGGCCACCGTCCGGCGACGGCATCCTGCCCCGAGGGCCGCCCGTGCCGGCGCGCGCGCGACCGAGGGTGCTGGGCATTTTGTCCGCCGGTCGAGACCCCGGCGCGACGACCACCACCTCGGCCCGGTGCCTCGACCGCACGCTCGTCCGCCGGTGCGGGTGCGGGCACCGGGCCTCGGTGGGCATGGTGCCCGCCTTGCGGCCGGGCCGCATGCTCGGATATGTGGCCCGCCCACGGCCGGTCCCGGGCGGGCAGCACGCATGTCGTGGCCGCCCCCGGTGCGCCGCTTGCCGGACGGGTGTCGGCCGGGAACGTGCCTGCCCTGTCCGGCCTACGGGGTGGTGGTGGAGGTGCGCGGGCCGGAAAGCCGGCGCCTCCTGCGGCCAAAGGGTGCATCCCAACCGACCCGATCCCGCTGGCCCGGCCACGCCGAGCCCTCCACAAGGACACCACCCCTCGCCCTCAACAAAGATACAACCCCTCGCCCTCGGCAAAGACACAACCTCTCGCCCTCGGCAAAGACACAACCCCTCGCCCTCGGCAAAGACACTACCCCTCGCCCTGACGGCACCTCACCTTCGGCCTGCCAGGGGGGGCACCGGAGTGAAGGCACCTCCCCACCACAGGGACCTTCCATTGCGGAAGGGCAGGCCGCGGGCCGGCTTCCCGATGCCTTGCCGCCCCCCAAGCCCCGATGCCAGGAGGCCCGCCAGCGGCGCCGCCTCGCCATGATGCAGGCCGAGGGGGATCCACCGCGCCGGCCAGTGCCGGGGGGGTACCCCGGCCCCGGGAGCCCCATGTCTCCCGCGTGCGACAGGCAGCCAGGGCATCCGCGAGGCAGGACATCCGCGCGCGGCCCGCGGCTCATCGGGCCGCGCGCGCAAGTCACAGCCATCATGCCTGGCACAGACCCGAGAGAAGCCCGCCGGGAGGATGGCCCGGTCGAGGCGCGGCCTCGTCGCCGGTCGCCCGGCGTGCGGCCGGGGCGGCACGTCATCGGGGGGCGGCACGGTGGACCGCCCTCAGGCACATCCGGCTAAAAGGTCCCGGCCGCCGGGGCATCCCATACGGTCCCATATAGTCTAGGTGGTTAGGATACGTGGCTCTCACCCACGAGACCCGGGTTCGAGTCCCGGTATGGGAATTCCCTTTTGCGCCGCGTCCCCTGACCATGGCCGCAAAAATGAAAGTTGACCACGATGCGGCTCGAACACACAACCTCCTGATCCGTAGTCAGGTGCTCTATCCAATTGAGCTACGCGGCCATGGGGAGGGGCATCCGGCCGCCGCTTAAAAATGTTCGCGTGTGCCGGCACGGCCAGGTCGCCGGAGAGGGCCCCCCGGTCGAGGGCGGGCAGCCACACACGCCACCCGATCCCCGGGGGAGGCCCCGCGTCGGGCTGCCGGCGTGCATGCTCGCGCGAGACACCACACCGGGGAGGCACGGGCACGCGCAGTCGGCCAGGCTCCGAGAGGCGGGCCCCGCGCAGAGGGGCGCAGCCGGGTCCCGCGGCCGATCCGGACAGCCGTGCGGCCGGCCCGTGCGAGCGCGCCGCCTGCAGCGTCGGCCGAGGCCAAGCCCCCGCCTCCCCCCCACTTCATGTTCGAGGTCATCCACCGCCGCCCGGCCACAGGGCCACATCGCTGCACCGGACCCCCGTCCCGATGGCTGCATCACGGCCACGAAGGCCACCGGGCGACGGGACGCCCGTCCGGGGGCTCCGACTCGGCCGGCCTGCGGCTGCCGGCGAGCCACAGCCGGAGGACCGGGCCCTGACGTCTCGGGCCCCGGCGCCCCGCAGGACGTACGCCCCGCGGCGCCGGACGGGCATCTACCGGGCCCCGGGGCGCGCGAGGGCCGGCCTCGGCGTCCGGGGCCAGGCCAGCGAGGATGGCGCCCGCGCCGCCCGGGCTGGCTGCCCACCATGGGCCAGGCGCCTGCCCATGCCGGGGCCGCCCAGCGAGACATCCCCCGCCCGCCGTGGACCGAGGCGCCCAGATCTCCAGTCGGCAGGGAAGCATCTCGCCGGCGCGCCCCCGGGGACACCCAAGGCCCGGAAGTAGCGTCTGTAAAGGCCTGCGTCCGACGGCGGGGGAAGGAAAGGCGCCTGCTTCCCCCGGGGACACCC
>NW_009242983.1:418953-420135 GCF_000388065.1 Fonticula alba | reverse complement strand
CCCCCCCCCCCCCCTGGCCAAGCGGGTCCCCAGATCAAGCAACCCCCGGACATGCCACTGCCCGTGGCTTGCTTGAGCCGGGTCGCCCGCGACACGCACCGCCTTGCGGGCCTTTCACCACACCCGCCAGCCCGTCCAGCCGGAAGGGGCAGCCATCGGCCCGGGTGCCGGCCACCAGGCAGGCCGGCCACCAGTGCCCCTCCGGGCCCGCTCGACTGCCGAGCCCGGCTGGATGACCGGCAACGCTGGTGCGGCCGGGCCGGGGCGCTCCCGCCCGGCAAAGACGCCAGACCGTGCCGCCGGGCCCGGCAGACGAACGGCCCAGCCTCGCGACCCCATCTCCCAGGGCAGCTGCCCGCATCGGCCAGCACATGGCCGAGTCTCTCGTGCGCCTCGAGGCTCCCCCTTGGGCCATGTGGCTTCTCGCGCCGCGCCTCCGGACACCGCGACGAGCACACGGCGGACAAGCGGCCTCGCCCGCTGGTGGCCGCCGGGCCGTGCCCACCATGAAGGGCGCGTGCGGGCCGACCGGCGCCCGGGCCCTCGCGCGGCCGACTCCACCCTCGCCTGCGGGCCATCGCGCCGGGGCTGCATGTGCACGCGGCCCAGGTCGGCCCCGGAACAATCGCCGGGCGCCCACTCAGGCATCGCGCGGGGCCGCACGCCAGCAAGCGTGGCATCCCCCCTCCGGCCCCCCCCCCCGGGGAGGTGTCTTTCGCACGCTTCGGTCCGAGCGGCGGGCTTCACACCCATCGGCCGTCGGAGCCCAAACACCGGACCCCGCCATCCCGGCGGACGATGGCCCGGCAGGACACCCGGCCCATGCTGCCGGCTCCCGATGCTCCAGCCCTGCGTCCATCCGCCCCTGGCCCCGACAGTGGACCCGGCAGACGCGCAGCCGGCACCCACCAGCCTGCATGGGTGCCCCTCCTCGACAGCCGCCTCGGCATCCGGCGCCCGCCGGGAACCGGACAAAAGACTTGCCTCAGGCCTGCCCCACCACCGGAGGCCCCATAGCTCAGTTGGTTAGAGCGTCGTGCTAATAACGCGAAGGTCGTCAGTTCGATCCTGGCTGGGGCCAGCTATTTTGGCGCCGGGCGCCCGGGCCCACGCCCACCCAGATCTCCTTCGGCGAGAGGAGGCTCCGGGTGCGCGCCCGTCGACGGCGGGGGGGGGGGGGGG
>NW_009242983.1:414635-418798 GCF_000388065.1 Fonticula alba | reverse complement strand
GGGGGGGGGGGGGGGGAGGGCACCTCGCAATCGTGTGGCCACGCCTCTTTTGGCGTCCGCAGTGGACCTTCGCGCGCGACAAGCAAAAAAACAATGGTGCTCATTGGGTGGATCGAACACCCGACCTCCAGTTTACTAGACTGGCGCTCTACCACTGAGCTAAACGAGCGGCGGCGTGCGTCGACCGGGAATCGAACCCGGGTCTACCGCGTGGCAGGCGGCAATTCTACCACTAAACCATCGACGCGGTCACCTGCTGCCCAGGCCGTTCCCAAGCCCTCAACACCTGCGCGCATGCTGCCGACGGCCGGCGCCGGGCCCCGGCAGCGGACGCGCCCCCCGACAAAAGGCAAAGGGACCGGCGCGCGCCATTCGCCCCGGAGGGCCCGAGGGGAATGGCCCTCACCACGACGGGGACACGGGGCCCGGCGAAAGGGCGCCTGCATGCCCGGGCCGCCGTGTGGAAGGGCCCTTGCCGTGGCAAATGTGCCCCAAAGGCACGCCGCGGCCCCGCTGCGCGCAAAAAAAAAAAACCCACACTCGGCTGAACCGCGCCCACGCACACACGTCCCCAGTCGGCCGATGTACGGGGGCGGTGGGGAACCCCTTCGGGTGGCGCCCCCGCCACATGCCTTTGCCGCGCCCACGCGCCCGGCGACTCGCCAGCCCATGCCGCAGTGTGTCCAGCCGGGGAGAAGCCCTCGGCCGGCTGCCGGCCGCGCGAGCGCCGCTGTGGCAGCATGCCCGCTCGGCCTCGCTCCAGCCGGCATGCCTGGGTCTGTATGTTCCCAGCCCGCAGCTGCGCCGGCCTCCGCCATCAGGCGAGACCGTGCCGCCCCTTTGGACCGGGGGCGATGCAGCCCCCTCCGGGGGGGCGCGATCTGCCCCGGCACGCGCACTCGCCAGCATGCCAGTGTACACACCCACACACACACACACACACACATGTGCAGCCGTATTGAGCACAGCGGCCGCGCCGTATCGGCCGAGCGGCACCGCTCCCACATCCGGCCGGGCCCCGACAAAGGCCCCGTCCCCCGTATAAAGACCCCCCCCCCGCCAAGCACCGGCTCCGGCGGATAGGCCACCGACCACGCTGCCGACTGGCCAGCAGCGACACCAATGCCCTCAGGCAAGACACACACTTCTTCCGGGCCGTCCTCCACTCAGCGCGCGACGCGCCGCGAGGGGAGCTGCTCCGAGGCCAGTCAGGGCCGGGCGCAATTCGCGTGCCACAAATACGTGCCGCACACACGTACACACATCTCCCATATAGTCTAGGTGGTTAGGATACGTGGCTCTCACCCACGAGACCCGGGTTCGAGTCCCGGTATGGGAATACCCTTTTGCCTCCCGGGGGGACGGCGCGCGGGGGCCTCTTTTTCCTTCGCGCAAAGAACAGACACACACGCACACACACATACACACGCTGGCGCAGTGGTACATTTCGCCGCGTGGCGCCAGTGGCGACCCGGATCGCGCGCTCGCACAGCCGATGCCATGCCTCCCAGATCGCATGCACCAGGCACGCCATGCCCCCACCCCAGGCAGGCGTCCGCCACCGAGCTCGCCCGGAGGGGCCAGCCGCGCCAGCGCCATGTTCCCGGCTTGGGACCTCGACATTGCCGGGTCCGGGCGCCCCTCTTGCCACACAACGCCTCCCCTGCCAAGAGGCCCGGCCAAGAAACCTTCCCCGGCACGAGTGACGGCCGGCGCCACCGCCACATCTGGGCCCTGGTTCCGGCCTGGCACCCGCCGATGGTAGTGCTTCGGCCGATGCCCGATCGGACAGGAGCCGGCACCGACATCTGCCGATATCATGAGGCGGCCCGGGCCACTCCGGCAGGGGACACCGACGACGGCCGCCCCCGGAGTCCGGGGCCGGTCCTGCCGTGCCCAACACCGCCCAAAGGCCGTCACAGCCGAAGTGCCTCTGGGAGATTGGTACACGCGGGCGGCCCCGCGCGGATCCACGCCGGCGGGCTATTGCTACGGCTGTTGCAAACACGGCCGCTGCCAGTTAACTTGGCGTTAACCCGACTGGCATGCCGGGGTGTCGCACGGGCACGGCCACACTGAGAATCGCCCAGAACGGATTCCCTTCAGGCGGGCCTCGGGGGCCGTACCAGAACATTGATCAGGCGCACTCGCCCGATCACGAGCCCTCGTGACATCCCGCCTCCGTGAAACGCAGCGGTGTGATCCCTGGGTGGAATCGGGCAACGCGTGGATGAACGGTAATGTGTATATCTGGGTGCAAAGGGAATATACAATAGGCAGCGATGCAGGCGCATCGGTGGACAGAGCAGGGGCCGCAGCCTTATATACCTAGGCTGCGGCATTCATACAAGCGTTGGCAGTAATGGGGATCACGTGTTGTGTCACGAGCGGGGGCATTTCACTCCGACCGTGGGCCTCGGTCGGTTGCCCAAGTGCCAATGCGTGGGCCTTTTTGCTGTGGCACATTCCCCGGCCAGGGGGGGGATCGAGCTGCTTCTCGGACTCGCGTCCATCCACACGGCGGCGCCACTCTGCCGCCCGATTGCTTCCTCCGCGCTTTCTTTTATTGCCAAGCGCTGTTCAGTCACGATCCTCGCCCCCCCCCCTCCTGGCGGACATGGAGGCCCTTCTTGGCCGTGGTGCGCCATGACAAGAAATGGTCCTCGGCATGATTTCCCGTCCTGCAACGCCGGGTCGAGGCATTCCCGCCTTTGTGGTGCCCCGGGACATTCTCGCTGCTCCCCAAGGTCGAACGCCGGACACATCGCTGCACGTCGTTCGCGCGGAGCTCCCCGCTCCAGGTCTCGACGGCAGGGGACGGGCGCATCCGCCTCGACACAGTCCCGCATTTATGCCCCGATATGAGGGCAACCCCCAAGCCTCGATAGCTCAGTTGGGAGAGCGTGTGACTGAAGATCACAAGGTCACCAGTTCAATCCTGGTTCGAGGCAATCTTCTCTTTTTCGTCGGGGCGCGAGGGCTCACCAGTCGCCAATAAGTATCCTCTGCGCGTGGGGAATCTCCAGAGTGGGAAATTAGTCTAGTGGTATGATTCTCGCTTAGGGTGCGAGAGGTCCCGGGTTCGATTCCCGGATTTCCCCTTCCTTTTTGGCGCCCGCACACGCCTTCCCCGGCGTGCATCCCTCTAATGCCCGCTCCCTCGATCGGGGCGCGGGGGGGGGCGCGGAAGGCCAGCCGCGGCCCCCGCACACACACGCTCACCGCCTGGGCGTTGACAGGCTGAACTGGACACGGGCGGCCGCCTGCCACGCGGTAGACCCAGCCCCCGCCGACACCTGGCCGGCAGACGCCCCGCCCGTGTCCATGTCAGCCCGTCGGCGCAGGGTCCCCCCCCTCCCCCCAGAGTGTCCACACAACACTGCGCTGCAGGCTGCTCGATGCCCCTCCCCCCCCCCCCCGGCGGGTGTACATTTTTTACACCATCTTGCCTGGGGCCTGCCCTGCCCCCGGCGGGTGTAAAAAATAAATGTGTGGATACCCAGAATCGAACTGGGGCCGAGTGGGCCACAACCACTTATACTAACCACTATACGATATCCACCGTACTGACGGGTCCGGCCCCGGGACGCATATTGAAGCACCTCGATTTTGGCGCGCGGCCCAAATCAGCGGTCGCACAAATGCCACATTCACACCCCTCGTCTCAAGGCCGCGTAGCTCAATTGGATAGAGCACCTGACTACGGATCAGGAGGTTGTGTGTTCGAGCCGCATCGTGGTCACATTTCTTTTTGATTCCCCGCGCACCCGGGAGACAGGGCCCGAGAAGGCACGCGCATTGCGCATACTGCTGGGCGCGGGGGGGGGAGGGGGCAGCAGCCAGCCGGGCATCCCACCTAAAAACCGCCGGCCACACCCGCGCCCGCCTCCAGGACGCCGGCCCGAAGCCCACCCACCACAACCAACAGGACGTGCCCCGGCGGCGGCGCCCACCCCCCTCTCCCCCCTTGGGGCAGCCCAGGCGGACGGGGAGTCCCCCGCTCCCAGCACCCGATCCGTTGGCAGATCCCGAGAGTTCCACGCCTGGGCCGGACCTCCCCCTCTGGCTTACGCGCACACCAGCGTGCGTGTCCCTGGTGCGCGCGCGCGTTGCCCACAGCGGCGAATCACACAACAAAGACCCCCTGTCGAGGGGGGGGGGGG
>NW_009242983.1:413460-414279 GCF_000388065.1 Fonticula alba | reverse complement strand
CTCGCCCCGCCCCCGCCTCCTCCGGATGTTGGACCGCTCGGATGTCGCGGCCGCCTCCCTGGTGGCCGCCTGTCTGGGCATCTTCCTCAGCAGCGGCCGTATCTTCGCGATCGCGGAACGGCACCTTCTCTACGATCCGGCGGAGCTGAACCTGAATACGCTCGACACGACGTCCCTGCTGCTAGACCGCCGCTACTTCCACTCGACAGCCGAGAGACAGCTCCTCGAGTCCAGCTCCGCCTTCCATGCCTTTGCCAATGAGGGTACGCCCGGCGCATGCCGTCGCTCCTGCCGCCGGCATCACCCCCCCCCCCCCTGGCCCCGGTGCCGCGCTCCTCACACACTACCCCCTCCCCGATCGGGCCTCAGTCTCTCTCAACGATCTGGCATCCATCGCCCTCTCGGCCAATACACTCCTGGCCCATCCGTACGTCCATCGGGCCGGGCCCCCTGCTTCGCTCGCTCCCTCCCTCCCTCCCTCCTTGGTCCCCATCTCACCGCTCCCCTGGATGCTCCCTCCTCCCCCGCCTGCTGCACAGCGCGGCGGACCTCCTGATTCAGCGGGTCTCCTCCGGTGCGAGCCCCTCTCCGCTTGCTTTCTTTCGCCCCGAGCCCGTGCTTCCGCCACTGACTCTCTCCCCCTCTCTCTCGCCCTCCCCCCCCCCCCCGCACGTACGCGCGCGTGTGTGCATGTGTGTGTGTGCGCGCCAGATGAGGTCATCGAGCACATCCTCCTCATGGCCGAGAGCGAAGACCCCACCAAACGCCACGCCGGCCTGATCGCCCTCGCATCGGTCTTTCTTCAGGGTCCGCCCCCCC
>NW_009242983.1:402336-413417 GCF_000388065.1 Fonticula alba | reverse complement strand
CCCCCCCCCGCCCCCACTCACCCATCCTCCTGCCCACTTGCCCCTGGCGTGCAGACTACCGCACATCCCGCTACCTGGCCCATGGGGCCGTCGACACGGCATGCTACGCCTTCCTGCGTTATGATGATCCCACCTCCCTCCGCCTGGCCTTGTATCCGCTCGTGCGGCTGGCTGCCTCCTCCTGTGCGCTCCCTCCGCGGCCCGGGTCCCCGGCTTGCTGTCCTTCTTTTCCTCCTCCCCCACCCCCATCCCTGCACCCCCGCCGCGGCGCCCATGCTAACCCGGCACTTGCCTTCCCCTCGGGCCCTGTCCCCCACCCTCCGAATGGCGCCATAACCGGCAGTTGCCCTCCGCGGCTACTTCCTTCGCACCGCGGTCGTCGACAAGGCCTGCGCCATCATCGACAGGTCTGGCTCCTCCTTCTCGCCGATCTGCCTCCGCTGCCTCGACTTTGTCCTTCTTTTGTCGATCGAAGGTTCGCACACACACACACACACACACACACACTCCGCCCCCCCCCCTCTGGTGGAGACATGGCCTCGACACCGGGAGAAGGACCGCACGCACACAACCCCACCCGCAGCCACTGACGCGCGCATGCATGCCGATGCCGGACGTTCCTTGCTCGCGCGCCAGACTCTCTCAGGGCCTACCGGACCCCCATCCTGCGGACGTTCATCCGGCTGCTAGAGCGCGCCCCGCGCTTCCAAAAGCTCGTCTCCGTCATCGGCGCCATGGATACCATCCTCACCAATGCCTCGCTCGATCCCGGTTCGTCGCCTCGGCCGCTGCATTTGCCCTTCCTCCTCTTCCTCGCCCTTCGAGACCAGCAGCATGTGCGCCGCTCACCTCCCCCCCCCCCCTCCGTCCCAAATAGTCGACAGCAAGCCCTACATCAAGCCCCTGCTCAGCAGGATCATCCGCATCATCGGCAACCTCAAGCCGCTTCTGTGTGCGCAGCCGCCACCTCCCCCCGGCCCCCTCATCCTCTCTGCCCCCTGCGCATCGGCCTTTCTCTGACCCGCACGACCATCCGCTCCCCCCCCCAGTCCGCCCCAATTCCCCCTTCAACAAGGACGCCTACAATTCGGTGATCAGCTGCCTGAACCTGGCCGTCAAAATCGGCTACGACCCGGGCGACGAAGTGCACGACCTCTTCGACCTGACCATTCTCCTGCCACCCTACGACTACTTCAGCGAGGAGACCTTCCTGCTCTTCCTCGAGGCAGTCGAGCGCCTGGCCCCGCTTGCCGGTACGCCGCCATCCGCCGGCAGACCACCCCTCCCGATCCCAAGCCCCGCCCCTCTTGCCCCGCTCACACCGATGCCTGCCCCATCCCCAGCGGAGCCTGTTTACCGGAACTACTTCGAGAAGACCCTCAACCACATTCACATTCTCTTCACCTCCCTGGTCTCCTCCATAACCCCCTTCACCCGGCGCATGCTCTCCCTCTTCACGACGGTCCTGCCCCTCATACGCACGCACTTGGAGGTGGAGAACACCCTTTCGGCTGGGATCTTCCTCCGCCATGCGCAGGTGACCCGCGAGACCGCCTTCGGGCCCATCTTCGGCTACCGCTTCGCCTCCTTCAACAGCTTGCTCTGGACCATCGCCCACAACCTCATCTCCGAGTGCAACTTCGACCAGGTCGACCCCCTGCCCTTCCTCCACATGCTGGCCACCCTGCGTACGCGCGCGCACACACACACACACACACACACACACACACACACACACACGCCTGTTCCTGCTCCTGCCCTTCGTCCCCGGCCGGCCGCTCACCCTCGCACAGACATCAGCACCCCCTTCAACCCCGCCGAAAGCCCCGAGGTCGATCCCTTCTACCGGCTCTTTGCCACCAAGCTTGTCTTCCGGCACATCCGCCGCGCGGCCGACATCGCCCGGCTGATCGCCCTCCCCAACGCCCTTCGTGCGTGCCTCGGGCATCCTCCCTTTGCGCATATCCCCCGCCCCTGCCCCCCCCCCCCGCCCCCGCCACACAGATCACCTCTCCCCGCAGCTCAACCCCGCCCACCCGTACTATGCCTTCGTCCTGTCGGCCATCTTTGGCAGCGACTCCGAGCGCCTGGTCTGGCACAGCACCGGCATCGCTCTGAGGGTCGGCGCCGCGGTCGACATGACCCCAAGCACGCTCGAGCACATCGACGTCGGCTGTGTCGAGGACGATGGCGACCCCCTGCCCCCGGCCGACTGGCCCGGCATCGTCGACCCCTCCCGCCGGCTGGCCCTCCCCCGGCCAGCCCGGCCCTTCCTGCTGGAATACCCCCCGGTGCTGGAGGGCCTCGCCGCGCAGGCCGACAACCGCACGCTGGCCAATCTCTTCTTCGCCTTCGAGACATTTGCCTGTGCGCACGAATGCCCCCCACCCCGGCCGCCGGCCTGCGCCCTCTCGCCCCTTTTTTTCCCTCCGGGTTCCCGATCCCCGAGCCTGACTCGCCCCCCCCCCCCTGCCCTGGTAGTCGGCTCCGACGCGCACTTCGTCAATTGCGCCGCGCACATCACCGCCACCTCCCTGGCACTGCACTTTGCCCGGGCCCTGGCCGCCCTGCCGCCGCCGCCGCCGCCGTCCCCCGCGGCCGGTGGCCCCCGGGGGCAGCCCGCCCCCGGCCACCTGCCCGCCCTCGACCCGCTCATTGCCTTCCGCGCGACCATCCTCTGTAAGTGGCTCCATCACCGGTTCACCTCGATCGACATTTGCCCCCTTACCCCGGAGGAGGACTGCTGCCCGATGGACGAGCCGGCCATCTTCACCCTCGCCGCGCACTTCACCCACTGGGCCGGGATCTTGCGCGACATCTTCGGCTTCGGTGCGCGCCGGCACACATCCACGGCTCCCCTCGCCCTCCTCCGCAGCATGCCCGGTCGTCCCGCATCGATGCTCACACGCCCCTTCGCATTGCCCGTCCCCTTTTCCGCGCCCGCACCTGCCCCCCCCCCCCCCCCAGCCGAGCTTGTCCCCGACTCGTGCAAGGCTCCCTTCGCGGACTTCTTCCTCCTCTTCTGCCACCTGACCGGCACCATGGACGCCCTTTTGCAGCACTGCTCTCGATCCGGCCGTGCGTCCTCGCCGCTGCCCCCGGGGCTGTGCTCGCTCGCTGCATGGCCGCCTGCTCACCCATGCCCCTGTCCCCCTCTCCCCCCTCCCCCCCCCTCCCCTCGCCTGCCTCGCGGCCTCGCCTCTCAGCCCTCCCCCCGGGCCTGGTCACGGCTCTCGGCTCCGACTTGGCTCCGGCCCTGCTGGGGATCTGGTCCTGGGTGCTCGCCGTGTCCGAGGCCCCCATCCCCACGGCGTCCCTCTATCGCCAGACCCTGGCTCACATCCTCGGCCTCCTGAAGTCCTTGCATATGAATGGTTCGTGCGCCTTGGCGCCGGGGCCCCCTGCGCCCCGATCCTCATGCCGCCGCTCGTCCCCGCCCCGCCCCCCTGGCCCCGCGCTCATCACCCCCCCCCTCCCCCCGCCGCCCGCCCACCCCCCAGGCCTCATTGATCCGTCGACTCGGGAGCAGCTGCGCACGCCGAACGTCCTGCTCGGTGGCCGTCTGTCCGTCGCCCCGGAGATCACCCAGCCGGCCGGTCGCTTCGCCGGCAGCGAGGTCCTCCTGCTGCCGCTGGCCGCCGGCGGCCCGGTGCACCTGCCGCGGAGACTCCTGCGGCGCTTCGTGCGCGATCTCGGCCGCGTGCTGGCCGAGCCGCCCGGCCCGGGGGCCTGGTTTGCCGAGGCCCGGCCCCTCCCGGCCCCGCCGGCCCCGCCGGCGTCGCTGCTGCGCGGGACCTGGCCGCGGGCCCCATGCTCGGCCGCCGGGGTGGGGGGGCTCGCCGGGCGGCCTAAGCCTCCGGCTCCCCCGGCCCCCCCGGCTCCGGCCCCCGGGGATGCCCTCTTCCCGGCGGCCCTGCCAGCGCGACTGGGCCCCGCCGGGCCGCTTGTCCGGTGTCGGGCCCCGCTGGCCGGGTATCTGCTGCAGGGCGGCCTGCACACCTGCCGGGCCGACACCTTCCCCCTGACGCCGGCCCCCGGGCAGCCGGTCATCTTCCTCGGCCAGGCCGGCTTCCACTCGGGCTACACGGCCCCGGCGGTCCGGCTGCCGCACCCCCGGCCGATGGACCATCCCACTGCGCGGGGCATTCTGGCCTATGGCGGGCCTCGGGGCGCGCCCCGGCAGCCGCCCCCCCGGTCGGCGGACCTGCAATTTTCCGTGCGCCTGCGCCTGCGCCGGGGCAGCGAGCTCACCATCGGCTGGCTCCTGGCCAGCGAGCAGGCCCCCCAAGTGGACCCGGCCCTGCTGCAGCTCCTGCACCCCACGTCCATCCCGTTGGATTGGACGCTGATGGCGGCGGCCAAGCCGCCCTCGGTGGCCGCTTTGCGGGTGTCGGTCACCGGGCCCGCGGATCCCGGCCTGCCGGCCCCGGCGCCGCCGCACCCGGCCGCCGACGCCAGCGACTCCGACTCCGACAGCGACTCCGACTCGGAGGGCGACCTCGGCGAGACCGGGGAAACCGACGCGGTCCGGTGGGGCGAGGGCCCCTTCGAGGCCCTTTTCGAGGCCCTGGTCGGCGACCCGGGCACCGACGATTCCCAATCCTCCGATGAGGAATTCGAGCAGCGCATGTACGAGCGCGTGGCGCGCGAACAGGGCTGGCATGTGCGCGGCCCCTCGGCCGACAGCCCGGCCGAGCCAGGCCACCCCGCCGAGGCGGCCTCGCCCGATCTCCCGGGGCCCGGCCCGTCGGACATCTGGCCCGTGGGCATGACCGCGGCCCAGGCGGCCGCCACCCGCGGCTCCCCGGCGCGCAGCCTGTCCTTCGAGCGGCCCGCCGGTCCCCACCAGGACGCGCCCCCGCCGGCGGCAGCCACCCAGCCCTCGGCCGGTCGCCGGCCGGCGGACAAGACCGCCGCCGACCCGGCCGCCGGGTTCATCCTCGTCGGGAGGACATTCATTGCCGACCCGCATTTGGCCGATCGCCCGCAGGAGGCATACTCCGATGCCGGCGAGCTGGTCGGCCGTGTGGGCGGGTCCTCGGGCCTGCGCATGTTCCCCATCCAGCACCAGGCCCACATGGAGGTGGAGGTGCGCGCGCGCGTCGACCTCCGCACCCGATCCCTGTCCTTCACCGTGAACGACCACCACATCGGCGTCGTGTATCGCCTGCATGATGCCGTCGATGAGGTACGCGCCCTGCACCGCGCCGCGCCGCCGGCGCGGTCTCTCGGCCCTCTCCCGCTCACCCGGTGTTCATGTGTGGCTCCCTTTTCGCCTCCCTAACCCCCCATCCGTCTGCGCCCCCGGCCGCACAGGTTTTCTTCGTCCCGATGATCGTGGCACACAATGTCGAGGATGTGCGCGCGTTCGCCGGCTAGCATGGGCACATCGCCCTCTCCCCCTGCCCCCCCCGGGGCGGGGGAAGGGCCAAAGAGCGCTGGTCGCCCTTCTGCTCCCTCTGCTACCACTCGCCCCTGCCTGGACCGGGCTTTGGCTGGTCTGCTCGGCGACCGCATGGGCATGCCCCGCCCCCGGGGCAGCCGTGCCTCCTTTCCACGCACACACATGCATGTGTCCATCGACCTGTACATATACCTTTGTCTCCCTGCCACCACCAAGTGTGTGTGTGTGTGTGTGTGTGTATGTGTGTGTGTGTGTGTGTATGTGTGTGCATGTGCCTGTGTGCATGTGTGCATGTGCCTGTGTGCATGTGTGCATGTGTGCATGTGCCTGTGTGCCTGTGTGCATGTGTGCATGTGCCTTTGTGCCTGCGCGCCCACGTGCCTGTGTGCCTGTGTGCGTGTGTCTGCCCACTCTGCACAGCGCCTCATGCATGATGGCGCATGCTTCGCCGTTGCTTTCCGTCCTCCCTTCTCTTCGCTTTTCCCCCTCCCCTCCACCGCCCTGCCCCGACGTGCGGCAAGACCAAACTCGGCGGCAATCCCAGCCCGGGGCAGGTATTTCAGGCATTTCCCGGTGTCTCTTGTCACAAGCCTGTTTAGCTCAGTTGGTAGAGCATGGGACTCTTAATCCCAGGGTCGTGGGTTCGAGCCCCACAGTGGGCTTGCCTTCTTTTTTTGGCCACCCAGCCCCCGGCCGCGGGCAGCTGTTCCCACATAAGGCCAATGTGGCCGGGTGTCCCTCAGTCCGAATGATGTAGATGGTTATCATATCTGTCTAACACACAGAATGTCCCAGGTTCGAGTCCTGGTTCGGACAGACCTTTCTTTTTCCCGCGCCCCGGCACCACCCGCCGCGGTGCCCCATGACAGCATTCATATGATCAGCTCGGCTTTCGCCTATCCTATACCGCTCGTTTAGCTCAGTGGTAGAGCGCCAGTCTAGTAAACTGGAGGTCGGGTGTTCGATCCACCCAATGAGCACGTTTCTTTTGTTTTCCGCGCCCGCCCGATCGGCGCCCCCGGCTCCCTGACGCGCGAGACGGGACCCCGGAATAAAGCGAGTCCCCTGGCGCGCGGGTGTGGGGGGGGCGCAAGAGGGCGGCGCAGAGGGACACCGCGCCGCAGGCCGGGGGGAGGGCCGGGGGGCCGGGGAGGGACGCCAAAAACGCCCGGCGCGCACGGGCGCCATTCCATCCCCCCGCCCCCCGGGGGCGAGTGCCGGCCGATGAATATGAAAAATAAAAAGCCGCCCCCAGCCTGCCAGTCTTCCTGCATGACAGATCGCGCACTGCCCCCCCCCCCCCCCCCCCCACTCTCCCGCACTATCACACACGCAGCCCGCGCCAACCATGCTTGCAGCCTCTCGCGCGCTCTGCCGGGCCCCGGTCCCGGCCCGCTCGCTCACCTCCGCGGCCAGCCCCCTGCCGCCGGAGCTCGCTGACTCGCTGACTCTCCGGCGATTGCTGCCCGGGACGGCGGTCCTGCGCGCTGCGCTGGCGGTGGATGTGGCCCTCGGCGCGCCGGAAACCCCGGACCAGGCGGACGTCCGGGCCGCCGGCGACCGGCGCCGGGTGTATGCCCTGACCCCGGCCCCGGGCGCGTCGGCCGCCGTGCGGGACTTCCTCGCGCAGGCCCCCTACGCTCCGGCCCCGCCGGCCTTCATCCAGGCGGCCCTCGCCCCGGCCGCCGGCGCCATGCCGAACAATGTCCACTTCCTGACGGACGTCCCCCTGGCCCCGGGCGCCGTGGCCACCGCCCTCCAACACCCGACCCAGGTGGATCCATCGTGCGACACGGCGGTCTTCTACTCGCTCAACGCCCCGCAGGGCGGCCTGGCCCTCGGGGCGCGCGTCCTGGACGAGGCCCTCGGCGCCCTGACCGCCGAGAGCGCCGGGCGCATTCGCTTCTGGGGGACCCTCTCCCCGATCCCGGGCTTCGGCCGGTGGCTTTCCAGTCCGGAGTCTCCGCTGCCCGGCGGTGCGTGTCGAAGCTTCTGCTCCCTCTGCCCCTCCTTGTGCCCCTCTTTCTGCCCCTTTCCCCGGGCCGGGGCGGGGACCCGCCCCTCGGCGCACCCCATCTACTGACTGCCGCCCGTGCTGCAGGCCTGCCGCCGGCCCTGGCCGATCGGCTGGTCCGGCACTCGCCGCGCATCGCCGCCCTCACAGCCGAGGGGACCCCCTCGATGTTGCACGCCCTGGCGCGCTTCCTCCAGGAGCGCAGTGCCGCCGCCCCCGCCGCCCTCTTTGTCGACCCCGAGGAGGAGCAGGCCATCGGCGCGGCGCTCATGGTTCGTCACCCGCTCGGCTGCCCATTGCCCGGCACCATCCCCCCGTCCCTGACCCCAGCGCCATCCCGGCCCATCACAACAGTTCCTCATGTCGCACTATGTAACCAGCAGGCGTGCCCGCGGCGGCGGCGGCGGCGGCGGCGGCGGCCCGGTGGACTCGGTGGCCCGCTTCCACCTGGGCAACGGAGCCCGCCTGGGGGCCATCCACTGGCGTGCCCAGACCACCCCCATGGGCATCGCCGGCTTCGGCACCATCATGGCCAACTACATGTGCGCTGTCCCGCCGGCCGCCCCACGGCCCGGCCCTGCCGGGCCCCCTCGCACGCGACTCACCCTCCTCCATGCATGCCATCCACCATGCCGGCCTCCGCTCGGCCGCCCAGCTACGACCTTGACAAGGTGGAACACCGCCGGGAGCACTTCCGCGCGGGCGGCCAGCGCCCCGACGGCCCGGAACTCCTGGTCGCCGAGGACATCCTCCTTTGGCGCGACCCGGCCGCCTGGGACCGGCCCCTGGTCGCCGACACCCTGGCCAAGCAGCGCGCCTCGCCCTGGTGCCCGGGGTCCTGACACCACCGCGCGCCGACGCCGCCCCCCCCCCCCCCCCCCCCCCCCCCCCCCTGCCGCGATGGCACCCCCCGCGCGCCGTGGCCCCTTCCTCGGCTCGAGAGGCCCACATGCGCACAGCCACACGACAACAATACAAAAAAAGAAAGGAACGAAAGCCACCTATTCACTGTGCTCGCGCAGCCCCTTCGTCGGTCGCCTCCGCCAGGCGGCCCAGCAGGGCGTCGTAAGTGCGCGGGTCGAAGTACGGCGCCTGGTCGATGGCCTCCGCCGGCTGGGCCCAGTCCAGGAACGCCAGCAACAGGTGATCCAGCAGGACAATCGCCACGGCCATCAGCCCGGCGATCGCTCCACAGCTGGCATGCCGCCGGGCCCGCGTCAGCAATGACAGATGCGGCCGGTCCAACACCCGGAAGTACACCTGCTCCACGCGATGCGCCACATCGCGCCAGCTGTACATCGCCCGCACGGCCCGGTGTAGCTCCCACGCCGGGGGGAAACGCGGGAGCTCGCGGATCCCATTCGACAGGGCCGCGATCAGGTCTGCCAGCAAGACAACCACCCAGTCCCGGGGTCGCGGTCAGTGTGTGTGTGTGTGTGTATATGCCTGCATGTGAGCGTGTGCACGCGTGTGCGCGTGTGCACGCGTGTGTGTGGCCACCCCCTCCGGCAGGCATAATAGTCCCAACGAGGGGAAGCATAAGGGAGGAGGCAGAAAGAAAGACATAGACAAACGCACCCTCCACCTCGGGATTCGCAAATTGGATCATGCCCCGGGGGAGGACCTCGGGCACGCCGCCCACGCGCGTGCTCACCACCGACAGGCTGAGCACAATGACCCGATCCATGTGGCACACCAGAGTTAATACCACCCCTCGATGAGTGGAAGCCGACACACCGACACGCGGAAGGCGGCAGGTAGGGAGGAAGAGGGGAGAGGGAAAAAGTACCCGCAGGAGGCCGCCTCCACAATGGCAATGCAAAAGGCCTCGGTCAGGCTGGTGTTCAGGAAGATGTCCCCCCGAATGAGGACATCGCGCACGTCGCGATGCGCCACCGCCCCGATCAGCTCCACGCGCTGGTGCAGACGATACTGCTCGCGCATCTGCTCCAGCGGCACGCGCTTTGGGCCATCGCCGCCTGCAGCAACCGCAGCAGGGAGAGGGGCAAGCACACAGTCAGTCCCAGCTGGCTCCGGATAGATCCCGGCGAGCGGGCGGGCCATCCGTCCTGCCCTCCCCCTCGCCTGGGGGGGCGGGGAGGAGCGGGGAAGAGGTGGAAAACGCACCAATCAGGAAGTCCACCTCCGGGAAGGCCGCGCAAATGCGCGGGATCACCGTCAACAGCGGGTCCACACCCTTGCGATACACCAGCCGGCTGAGGACCACCACGGTGATGCGCCGGTCGGTGGCGGCGCCCGGCCTGGTCGGACGCTCCGAAGGCCGGCCTTCCGGATGTGGCTTGAAGTCGATCGAGGTGATGGCATTCGGAATGACGCTGATGGACCCCGGGTCCAGGGCCGCACGCAGGACCGTATTTTCGCGACTCGTATGCGACACACACACCGAGTGGTCCACATCCGACAGGGTCCACTTGAGGACCTTGTTGGTCAGGATCGAGGACAGATCCGCAAAGCCGAAGAGCGAGTGGTCCGTGAAGCACGTGCGTATGCCCATCGTCCGCGCGTGCAACATCGACTCCTGGCACAGCGACGAAAAGGCCTGCACATCCGAGCCAAACGGCCGGCGAGGGAGGCGGGAGGCGGGAGGCGGTGCCGGGGATCAGTACCGCGGCCGGGCCACAAGCGGGCCGGGATGCTGGATGTGCGCACGCGCGCCCGCGCACCTGGTGGCCGTGTACCACATCGATTTGCTCGCGGATGGCGATGTCCCGGAAGATGGAGAAGAAGCCGAAAATCGACGGCAGCGACGCGGCGCTCGTCATGACAATGACCGGAATGTAATACACCTTCATGCCGCTGGACATGTATCGGACGCCCACCCGGTCGCCGTAGGCATGCGTGATGAGGACCACCTTTCAAAGGGCGCGAGGGCAAGAGCGAGGGGGGCCGAGAGCAGACAAGGCCATGCAGGCTGGTGAGTGAGCGCACGCAGCAGGGGGCGAGACATGTTTGCTTGGGCACGGAACCCCGGGCGCCCGGGCCGGTGAGGCGGCCAGACAGCAGGCCGCCGAGGTGACCCGACGCGCACCTTGTGGCCGCGCTCGATCAGACACTGCGCCAGCTGGTACTGATGCGACTCGACACCGCCGAAGTTTGGGAAGTAGAAGTCCGACACGAAGCTGCGCTCGCGTGCACACACAAGAACATGGCGAACCCACCAGCAAGGGAGGGAAAGGCGCATCAGCACAGGGAAATGGCACCCGCAAAAAAAAAAAAAAAAAAAAAAAAAAGAAGAAAGACAACACACACCAAATGGATAGCCGCCGCTCCGGCAGCAGATACATGCTTGACAGGGCTTCGGGGGCCCGCCGGCCGGCGCCTGGCGCCGGACCGCCGCCCGTCCGGGACAGGTACAGGGTCGAAGGCTCGGACGCGCGCCGATGATTCAGGCGGAACTCCGGCACAGGCGGCGACTCGGCCCCCGACGACAGGGGGCCGAGATCCGGCGTCCCGCGTTCCGACATCGAGCGCGCCCCTGCGGTCGCCGGGCTCGTCGGCCGGGAAAGGGCATCCCCAGTGCCGAGGCCGTCGCGCAGTGGCGACTCCCCCGGGCGCTCGGTGTCCAGGAAGTCGATCAGCTCCTCATCCGACAGGAGGCTCAGCGGGTGGACCGGCGCCGAGGGGGCACCGGAGCCCGGCGGC
>NW_009242983.1:393602-402061 GCF_000388065.1 Fonticula alba | reverse complement strand
CCTGCCTCGCCCCCCCCCCCTCCTCTCTCGCGCCCCCCATTGTGCCTTCGTGTGCTTGAACAACCCCCTGGGGGCCTGCCTGCCCCCTGCCCTCTCGACCTCTCGGATCATGAACCCTGCGCACCCGCCCCGGGCGGCGCTGTCCGTCCGCAGCCATTTCTGGAAGCTGCGCGCCCGTAGTGGGACCGGACCGATGGCGGCGCGCGCGGCAGCCGCCGCCGCCGCCGCCGCCACCGCCACCGCCACCGCCACCGCCACCGCCCCAGCTCCCGCTCCCACCGCCTCCCACGACTCCTCCCCCACCGCCTCACACGCCCCGCCAAAAAGCCCGCCGGTGTCCCCTTCGATAGACGATTCGGATCCCGGACGCCTCGAGCGCGAGATCGCCATGAAATTGGCGGTCTTCTTCTCGCGTCAGGAGACATCAGCCACGGCCCTGCGGGCTGGGCCCGATGGCGAAATTGACTACTTCGCCACCGACGACGAGGACACCGATGACGACCACTATCTCGGGCTACTCCGCCATGACAAGGACCCTGCCCGGGACACCAACACCGCTGCACCCACCCCCGCGCTTGCGCCCACCAGCCGGCCACCGCCCGTGCACGGTCGCCGCAATCGAAATGCCGCCACAGTGGTCAGCTTCCTCAATGCTACTACCGCCGCCGCCGCCGCCGCCGCCGCCGGCTCCCCCCTGTCCGGCTCCCTCGACACACGCGAATCCCCCTGGGCAAGTGCCCCTTCGCCACCGGCCACACGTGAAGCTGCCCTCGCCGGTGAGACTGAGCGCTCGGGCCGCTGGCAAACCCCCATCCGGCCGGCCGCCAGCCCCCTGATGCCGCCGAACCCCTTTCTCCCGCCGGCCCCCAAGGAGTACGTGGCCGGCACACTGCTGCCAGCCATCCAACTGGGCCTGCTGCCTGGTGGCGGCCGCCCAGCCACACACCCCGGGCCTGCCCGGGCCCAGGACCCCAATGCCGAATCCTCCGGCCTGGCCTCCACGGCCCGGGATCCATCCGCCCCCCTCGCCACGCCGTCCACCCTCCCAATCCCCCGGCACCTCTATGATGAGGTCCTGCGCATGCTTGACAACCGGCTGGAATTCTCGCCCGATGGAACCGGCAAACAGCGCGTCATCGCCCTCCTTCGCGAGGCCTACTGGGACTTCCGTGCCAAGACCACCGCCACCATTCGCCGGAGAGTCGAATACCGCATCATCAACGTGGGCCTGGCCCTGACGATTGTCCGCTTTTACAACCCGCGACTCTTGCAAGACTTCTCCCGCGCCTTGGAGGAGGTCCGCACCCCGCTGGATCCCTGGTGGCCCCCTTCAGACCACACCCGCCGCCAGTGGCTGGTCACCCCCAGCAGCGCCGAGGGTGCTGTCGACAATGGCTCGGCCACCCCGCGCCTCCTGGATCTGGGCCTCCTCCTCCGGACCATGGGGATCACCCGGCCACTGGCATTCCCCCATGTGGTCCGCACGGTTCCCAGCATTCGCCGTATGGCCGGCACCCTGCCCCTGGAGGAGGTTGTCAGGGCGCTCGGCCTTCCGATGCCGGTGGTCCACCAGGTGCTGGCTGCTCGCCTGCCACTCTTGCTCCTCGGCACACAGGCCAAGTCAACCACCAACGACGCTGGCGACCCCATTGGCGGCCCGTCCAACCTCTTTTCCGCCATGCGCCCCAAGGCCCTGAACGCACAGCTGGTCCTCCGGGTTCTCCCCCGGGTGCAGCGCTCCGGGCGAATGTCCCAGGCCGCGCGCCGCTGGCTCGAGCAGGGCGATCGCATGGCCGAAGCTCGCTGGCGGTGGTTCTACGAAGCTAGCCTCCACCCCCAGCCCCAGGCAGCCCCCACCTGCTTGCATGTGCCGATGCCCTCGCTTTTTGCCGATCCACGTATCCTACTCCGAGAATCGACCAACCTGCTGGCACATGCACGCGCCGGGGCCATCGGTCTCCTTCCGCACCACCTGGATTTTCTCCTCCTAGCCAACACCATCAAGCTCACTCCCGGCCAGGCGGTCCAGTACCTGGAACACGCCGCGGCCACCAGCACCGGCGACACCCTCGCCAGCATCGGCGCGGCCCTCATCCGGGAGCTTGGCCGGCCGGAGCACCCTGCCGACGACCCGATGCCGGCATACCGCGCCGAATTGGATCAGCTGGTGGGCGACCTTGTCCATGACTTCCAGCATGTCATCGAGCATGCCATCAGTCAGCTGCTCCACTACCGGCCCTGGACCGAGCTCCTGGCCCATCCTCCCCTGCCGGATGCATTGCCCTCGTGTTTCACCTTCACCGGGCCCCCTCTCAGGGCGCGCAGCTTGTCCCGGGCCACCGGGCTCTCCCATAGCACTCTGTCATTCCTTGTCCGGCGCCTGCTGGAATGTCTCCGTCAGGATCTGCCCCACACCGCGGCCCTGGTAGACCGGGTCCTGGCCGATTGGCGTGCCAACATCACCTTCAACCCGATGCTCGGCTGGGTGGCTTACGCCCCGGGCTCGGCACGGGTCTCTGACCAATGGGAACTCAATCGCCTCGAGGACCTCAGTCACGCGGAGCTGAGCGACCGTGCCCAACGCCAAGGGAAACCCCGGGGCTTCCTGCAATGAGGCCATCCCCGCCACATGTGACAGCGTTCGGATTGAGGCGAGAAGAAAAGAGAAGGAAAGATGGCGAAAAGCCTGCCACAACTCGCGGCACGCCGCCCAGCACGGGCACTCCCAGGTGCACCATTTAGACCCCCGGCCGCCTGGCCGGCCTTTTTCACCACCACCCCTCGCCCGGTGACGAGCCACCAGAATGCCCCAGATGCAAGTCTCCCCCTCCCGCCCCCGGGAAGAGCCAAGCGTTGCAAACAAATGAAAACACACTTCGGAACCACACGTCATGACAAGGAGAGGGGCGGCGGACCAACACAGGGCACTGGGATGAAAAAAAAAAAAAAAGGAGGTGCTGTATAAGAGACACGCCCACCGCTCTCAAGCAAAGGCATGCAATGGGGGGGGGGGGGGGGGAAGAGAAAACATTAGGGAGAGGATGATCGCGCTCGTGTATGTGGACGTGCATGTGCGCGTGTGCGCGTGTGCGCGTGTGCGGCCAGTCCACATGAGCGAGGGACTTCAGGGCGCGCATACGCGTGCACACGTGCGCGCGCGCGCGCCTCGGCCGCGAGACGCTCTCAATCCTCCTCGACATCGCTCAGATCGTAGTTCAGACTCCGAGCTTCGGCCACCTCGCGCGCAATCGAGGACGCATTCACCCCGAGGCGGTCATCGGCACCGTCCACATCGTCGAACTCATCCGAATGCCCGATGCTGTAGTTCACCGCCTCATCTAGGATTTGGCTCCGGCGGCTGGACCCCCGGCTGCTGCGGGAGGAGCGCCCGGACGAGCGATCCGCGGCACCGCGCGCGACGCGCGACGAGCGCCGCCGGCCCGACGGCTCGCCATCGCTGCCAGGCGGAGTCCCGGCACCCGGGCTCAAGTCGAAGGCACTGTCGCCGGTGTCCTCATCGAAGTCCGACAGGCTGTCGGTCAGGGCGGAAAGCCGGCCACCGGAACGGCGACCGCGTGAGGTCCGCCGCGAAGAGGACTCGCCGTCCGGCGAGGCCGCTCGGCGGCGCCCGCCGGCCTTGGCGCCCCGGCGCCCGGACCCCGACCGGTAATCCCGGCCATCCTCGCTGTCATCCAGGTCGCCATCCAGGTCGATGTCCTCGTCGGAGGAGTCGGCCCGGCCGCGGCGTGAGCCCCCACGACGCGAGGACCCCCGGCCGCGAGACGACCCACCACGGCGCGACCGACTCCCGCTGTCCGACTCCTCGGAATCGACGTCCGAATCGGCGCTCGACAGGCCGCCCCCGAGGAAATCCTCATCCTCCGAGTCCGAGCTGCTGGCCAGGAAGGCATCGTCCTGCTCGGCGGAGGAGGAGGACTTGTCCCCGCGGCGACCGGACTTGTCGCCGCGCGCGCGCTTCCGCCCGGCTGGCGAGGCGGTCCGGCGCTTGCGGCGCCGCCCGCCACCCCGGCCCCCGGTGCCGCCCTCATCATCGGACCCGCCGGCGTCCTTGCCGTCGCCACGCGACGATTGCGGATTGTACAGGTCTGCCAGGCCGAGGCTCTTGACGGCGGTCTGCATCATGGCTCGGGTTTCCTGGCGCGCGGCCTCCTCGGCCGCGGCCTTGGCCGCCGCCGCCGATGCCGCCGCCGCCGCACTCTGGCGTGCATGCTCCTCGGCCGCCACCAGCTCGCGCTTCATCTTGGCCATGTCACGCTCGGACTCCAGCTGGCTTTCCATGCTGGACTCCACCTTCTTCATGAGAGTGCCACTGCAGTATTTGGCTGCGGACATGTGCGTGGCAGAGAGGGCCGCAGGGGGGAATGGGCAGTCAGTGGGCCTGACAACGGAAGAAAGACCACGGCCAGGGGGGGGGGGGGGGTGGGAGCCCAAGGAAGACCAGCAAACCGGGCAACGGGGAGGCATGACCAAACGCACCATGCTCCGAGGCCATGCCGAGCTCCTGGCGATTGCGCGAGTGCCCGACCGCCGCGGCGATCGCCGTGAAGGTACTAGCAGCGAAGGCGTCAACAGGCCGGCGGGCAAGTGGAGAGACCGAGGGGGGAGAGGCAGATGGAGGAAGAAGAAAACAAACACAGGGGACAACCAAACATGTCAGACGAGAGCAGGCCCCAGGGGGGGGGGGGCGGGGGGCGGGGGCAGGCGAAAGGGGGGGACCAGCAGGCCAGAGATCCACGCACGCGCAAGCCGATTGGATGCGAACCCGGGCCCGCTCGATGTCCTGCACCGTGCGCTCCTCGATCGGGTGATCCAGCACGCAGTTCGCATGGATGCGCTGTGTCAGGGCCAGGTTGAAGCGAGTCGCCTGGTCCCAGGGCCGCAAGCGCAGGGCCTAGACAGGGGGGAATCGCGTGTGTATGCGTATACACACATATATGTATATACATGCGTGCAAATGCATGCACGCGGACAGGCGCAAGTCAGAGGATGGACGGGGAAGCCGCAAAAAAAAAAAAAAAAGGCAGGGAACAAATGGCGGGGAAAAAAAATAACCCACATCCCAAGGACCAGGGAGAGGAGAAGGAAAGACAAAGGCAAAGGCCGGAAGCCCGCGCACCAGTGACAGGAACTTTTCCGCATTCTCCAGGGCATCGGTCCGCGAGGCCTCCTTCCCCTGGAGGAAGTGCGCCCGCGCGATGTACGACAACAGGGCAAACTGCCGGCTGATCGAAAGCACCGGCGAGTGCGAGGGCAGGTGGCTGATGGCCGGGGCAAAGTGCCGGGCCAGGAACTCCGGCCGCGCGTCCGCCTCATTGAGCAACTTGCGCCCGGTCACCCCGTGGAAGTGGCTCAATGCCCGGCCATATAGCCCCACCGCGTGCTCGTACTGCTGGAATTCCACATACAGATGCGCCAGATTGATGTACACCTCGGGAATGCGCTTGTTCACCTCGAAGATCTTGATCAGGATGTCCCGCGCCTGGGCCAGGTACCCCTTCTCGGCCAGGACCACGGCGATGCCCAAGGCAGCGTACACATTCTGCGGGTCACAGCCAAGGGCCCGGTTGAAGTAGTCCAGCGCCCGGGCCTGGACCACCTGCGTGGGGGTCACCCCCCGGCCGGCCGCCTGGGCCTGGATCTCGGCCAGCGTGCCGGGGGCCGGGGCCGAAGCCGGGCCTGAACCCCCAGCGCCACCGGCTCCCGGGGCCTCGGTCGGCTGCTTGAACGGGAACTTCGACAGCTTGTGGTAGGTCAGGCCGAACATCACCAGGGCAAAGGGATCGTCCGGCTGCTTGCGCATGATTTCCTCCAGGGCCCGGGTCAGCTGCTGCAATGGCTCGTCCACCGTGCGCGTGCTGGCCCCACTGGGCCCGGAATTGGCCAGCCCCTGCAGCGCCTGCGACAGGTTGATCTGGTACGCCTGGGCCAGCAGGGCAAAGGCAATCGGATGGCTACGCTCGATGTTCAAGACCACGCGCAGCCGGCGGATGGCATCATGCGGGCGCGGGCTCTGACGACGCAGGGCCATCAGCGCCAGGCGCAAGTGCGCATCAATGTATGCCCCATCCTGCTGGAGCTCGGCCCCGAGAGCGGCGAAGGCCTGCTGGACGTCCGGTGCCAGTCCCGGCGACCGGGTGGCCCCGGCCCCGGTGGCCCCGGCCAGCGGCCCGGCCGCCAACGCCTCGAGAGCCGCCTCCGCGCGGGCCACATCCCCGAGGACATCCTCATCAAAGCGCGCCAGGTTGTACACCAGCGTGCGCATGAGACGCCGCGCACGCAGGCTCACCTCCGATGGCTGCCACGCGGCGCGCGGATTCGGGCACGGGCTCAAGTCGGCCCCCACGGAGAAGGTGCTGCACACCGGGGGAAGAGCACATCCCGGGGCGAAGGTGGGGGCCCGATGGGAGGCCGCCAGCTGGGCCCGGCCGGCTGCCTGGCCGTCGGACGAGGCCAGCAGCCGGAACCGCGCCAAGCAAGCCGCATACAGAGCCCGACAGGCGGCCGGGTCGGCGGCCACCACGGCCACCGGGTCCGCCAGGCCGGGCACCGAAATGCCCGACGACCCGGACCCGGCCAGCACCACATCACACAAACGCTGGTGATCCAACACCGCGATGTTGGTCAGCAGCTCGGCCGGCAGGAGCACCGCCTCGCGCGCGGTCAGGCCCATCCCCTTGAGGGCCTGCTCCAGGGCCTCGGCCGAAATCGGCTCCACGGCCCCGGCCTCGCACTGCAACATGGCCAAGCACTCGGACTCCGAGAGGCTGGCCACATCCGGGACCCCCCCGGGGCCGGAGCTGGCCAGGGCGCATGTGTGCGGCAGCTGTCCATCCGCGCCCACGGTGAGGGCCCAAATCTGGGCCACACGCACGAGCCCGGCCCGAGCGCTGAGCAGGCGCCCGTGTGCCTGCTGCAGGGCCGCCCACTCGGCCAAGGCCGCGGCATCCTGCGGGCGCTGCTGCAGCGACTCCCCGAGCAGACGCTGCGCCGCCAGGCGGTACTCCGAGGGGGAGCTGCTCGGCTGGATGGTCAGCGAGGGCAACACCGCCCGGTTGACCGTCAACAGGGCCACCGACACACGCGCATGCAGCACACCCAACAGGCGAATGGTGTCCAGATCACCGGGCGCCAGGCGCAGGGCCTCGCTGGCCGACTGCAGCGCCCGCAGCTGGTGACTCAGCGACACGGCACTGGCATTGGTCTCGCCCCGGGCCAGGGACACTTCGGCCGACAGCATACGCAGCTGGGCCTGGCCAAAGTGCGCCTCGGCCAGGGTGGGATCCAAGCGGGCCGCCTCGGTGTAATACTCCAACGCCTTGAAGGTGATGCTTTGCAGGGGGGCCGGCGAGTTGAGTTCCCGATGGTGCGTCACCCGGGCCAGGGCCAGGGCGGCGCTGGCCCGCGCCGGGGCCGCCGCCGCGCCATGATACGCATGCAGGGCCAGGCGCTCGGCCGTGTCCACATCCCCGCGATACAGGTGGCTCATGGCCAGCTGCGTCAGCGGCACCACATGGTGCGGCTGCCGGCGGAAGAGCTCCGCCAGCCGGGCAATCCCCTGCTGCACGCTGTCCGCGGTGTTGGTATGCAAGTCCAACAAGCCGAGGCAGGCCATGGCCTCCACATGCCCGGGGTCGGTGGCCAGCACGCGGCGGAAGGCCGCCCGGGCGATGTCCAGCCGGCCCAGCGCAAACTGGCACAGGCCGATTCCCAAGCGCGCGCCATTGAGCGGCGCATGCAGGAAGGCCGACATGCGCGCCACATCGGCGGCCAGATCCTCCTCCGAGGCGACGTCCGGGTTGGAACCGGCGCCGCTGGCGCGCCGGGCCAATTGCGCTTGGAGCAGCTCCTCGGTCGATGGCGGCGGCGGCAGCAGGATCAACGCCCGGCGGAAGAGCTCCAGCGCCTCGACGAAGTGCCGGCGCCAGAAGAGCACCGCCGCCATGCCGAGCATGGCCGGGATGTTGCTCGGCGACTCCTCCAATATCGGGAGGAACTTGTCCGCCGCCTGGGCGATATTCTCGCCGATCAGCAGCCCGACACCTGGCGACCCGCGAGCGCGGGGACACATGGGCCCGGCGGTCAGCAATCGACAAGAGGGTGCGGCTATGGCCACGGGGGAATGGGGAGATGCGCACCCTGTGCAATCCGGCTGATGATGTGGTTGGGATCGGTGGATTCAGCCTGCTCAAAGGTCTTGGTGGCCTTCTGCAGCAAGCGGGTCTTCTCAGCTGGGTCCTGGAGTAGGGAGTGTGAGTGTGAGTGTGGGTGGGGGGTGGAGCAGGGAGTGTGAGGGTGAGTGTGAGTGTGAGTGTGAGTGTGGGTGGGGGGTGGAGGAGGAGCGGGAGGAGCAAGAGGAGCGGGAGGAGTAAGAGGAGTAGGGGGAGCGGGAGGAGTAAGAGGAGTAGGGGGAGTAGGAGGAGCAGGAGGAACAGGAGGAG
>NW_009242983.1:390159-393506 GCF_000388065.1 Fonticula alba | reverse complement strand
CAGGAGGAGCAGGAGGAGCAGGAGGAGCAGGAGGAGCAGGAGGAGCAGGAGGAGCAGGAGGAGCAGGAGGAGTAGGACGGCTTGGATGGGTTTGTGCCCGTGTGGCTGCATGAGGGAGACACCAACGCACATGGGTGGACGAGGCCGAGGCCAGCAGCGAGGCGCCCAGGGACACCAACGAGAGGACGTGCTCATTGCGCGTGTCCGAAAAGATGTGCGTCGTCTCCGGATCGCTGGAGGTGCTGCTATACTGATAGGAGGCCGGGTCGTGGCGGTTGAAGACATACTTCTTGAAGGACTCTGCGCCGTGGGGAGGAAGCACCCACCGCGGTACGTGGTTAGATGATCGGATGCCGGCGGAACAGGGCAAGGGACGCGTGACGCACGCGACTCGCAGGCATTCTCCAGGACCGTTTGCGCGGCCGAGGACAAGCCGCGACGGCAGAATTCCAGCTACAGGGTGCGAGGAGGGAGGGACGGTGGCGGCGATGGGCGATCGGGTCAGCGGAGGTGGCGGTGACAAGCCGTCGCCGGGGAGGGGGGGGACAGGCGTCCATGTGGGTTCGCGCGTACAGCCAGGCGGCGCCAGATGCCCAGCGGTGGGCACTCCTCGCGCAGGATCTCCACCAGCTCGCTCGCGTCGTTGGTCAAGTCGGCCAGCGGGAAGACAATGACCTCCTGCGGCGCGCCGGCTCCAGCCCGGGTGGGGAACTCGAAGAAGGCGCTGAAGTTGGCCGACATGATGCGTGTAGGAGGAGGAGAAGGCAGTGGGGGGGGGGAGGGAGGGGTCAAGGGGAGACGCCCGCCTGTCTCGAGGGCCACAAGTCAGGAGGCGGGGAGGAGGGGGAGGGTGACACGCAGGAGGGAGGTGGCCGGGAGAAGAGGCAGGGAATAGGAGGAGGAAGGAGAGGGGCAGGGGGGGGGGAGGGGAGTGCCGGGCGGGAGCGCGTCCACCCAGGCCAAAGTCGCACAAGAGGGTAGCCGCACACTCAGCTCCAGCCGGGGGAGCCCCCGCACCGGGCCCCCGGGCGAGGCCGTCCTCGGGTGCGCGCGCGCGCGCCTCCGCGGGAACACGCCCAAAAGAGAGGGCCGAGGAGGGGCTCTCGGGCAAGCGCCCCTCGGCCGTCCCCCCCCCCCCCCCCGGCGTGCGTATACGTGAATGGAATCTAGAGCGTTACAGGAGCTAGGAGCACCTGGAGCTGGCGCGCGTGACGTTCGGCGCCGCAGTGCTGATCATGGAATGGTATTGACGGTTGGTGCGGCGTGATGTGAGTCTCGCCTTTCAGATCGGTCCCCGTGCGGAGGGCGGGTTCTGGTGCGCACCGACGCGGCCAACCCCAGAGCCCGGGGACTTGGGCCTACCTACCGACCGGGCGGAGAGAGGATGGCGGCCCGGCGCCCCGGCGGGCGTTCCCGTCGTGGCCAGACGGCACCGACCGCCGATGGGGGCGTTCGGGCACGCGCGTGCGGGCACGGCCGGCGCTCAACGTGAGCCCTTCAAGTTCCGGCCCTCTCCCTCCCGCCCTGCAGGCAACCAAGGGTAGCTGGCGGAGCGCGGGCAGGAAGGGGCCGGGGAGGGGGGCGGGGCCTGGGCAGACACACCCATGACTTGGTTGTTGGGTCTTTGCCCGAAGGCGCCCTCCTGCCCCGGGGGAAGGGGGTGGCGTGAGCCGGGAAGCGCAGTCGTCGGCTTTCGCCTGCCGCGCACCTGCCGCGCGCGGGGGAGCAAAGGCACCCGGAACGGGGCCGGGGCCGTGGAGGCTTCTTCCGCCGAGGCGTAAACAAAGCAGGCTTTTATATTCTTCCCCTGTATATATCCCTCCCCCCCCCCTCGGCCGCGCGCGGGCCGCCGAGTCGGCCCCGGGGCCCGGGCCTCGGCGGCCTCTTCACTGTTCTTGCGCGTGTTTTCGCGCCCCCCCCCCCCCCCGCCCCCCGCGCGCGGCCGTTGTTCCCGGCTCACGGGGGCGGGCGACCGCTCCGCTTTTGGGGCACATGTGCGCCTCTCCGGGGGAAGGCCGGGGAGGGGGGCGACAAAGCCCTGCCCGAGGCGGATCCCGCGAGACGGGCGGCGCACCGGCGCCGGTACTTGTCCCAGCGCGTGCGCGACCGGGGAGCGATCGCGCGCCCATCCGACCCTGGGCACACTCTCGGCCAACGGAGCAGTTCGGACCCCCCCCCCCCCCGCGCCTGCGCCCGGGCCGCCGCATCTGTCGCATTCGGCTGGCCACGCCCTGGGCGGGGGGGCGGGGGGGCCGGGTCAGCAGGCCGTGGTGGTCAGACTGGCGTGTTATTTTGATTTTGGCCCCGGCGGGAGGGGGGCGCGGCCTCCGGCGCTCTTGCCATGCATGCGCGCCTGGGCAGTGCGCTCACCCCGCCCCCCCCCCCCCCTCAGTCAACTGCCGGGCGGCGGCCACCGCGCAGCACGAATGTTCCAGCCATCGATATTTCCCGCCTCTCGCCTGCCGCTTGCCTGGGAGTTTGGTGTGCCAGGGTGCTTTTCTCTGTCTCGCTCTCCTTCTCTCATCGCGGCTAATTATCTAATCCCCCGGCCAGCCCCCTTCTCCGGAGAGCGAGAGGGCCGGCCTCGTCGCCTGGGCGTGCGGGGGGGGCGGGGGGGGGGGGGGCCACCGACCCTGGCCCCGGCTGGCGGCGGCCGCAGCCCGGCCGTGGCCGCCCGGAGCCGGGCCCCTCCCACGGCCTCTCTCTCTCTCTCTCCAGGGAGGGGGTGGTGCATCGGGACACGCAAGCCGGCCGGCGTGCACAGGTGGGGGGTTCCCGTAAAGCGCGTAGACCAGAGGGGAGCGCGCACACCCTTCTCCGTGCGCCCGCCGCACCCCCGGGGCGGGCCGCGGCCGGCAGCCATTCGGGCGCGAGAGCGGGCACGGGGAGGGGGGGGGGGGCGCCGGCGTGCCCTTCTTCTCGGGCCCTGGCGCCGGCGCACACAAGGCCCGGTGTGCTCCCCGCCCACCCGCGCGCGCGCGCGCGCGCCATAACACACGCGCCCACCCCGGGCAGGGGACTTGGCCCCGGCCCCCGGCCAGACCTGTTGTCGGGGCCCGGGCCACCAGCTGCCGGCCACACTGGGGCGGCTGCGCCCCGGAGGGGGAGGGGGCCGGGGGGGGGGGGGGGGGCCAGGCTTTTCGGCCGGAGGGCCGCCTCGCCGTGCCGGACCCCCGGCCGGTCCCCCACCCACCCTTTCAAGATTCCTTCTGTTTGATGTAAGGCCCCGCCCGTTCCCGCCGCCCACACCCTCCTCCCGCCTCTGCCCCTCTCTTCCTTCCCTCGTCTCTCCCCCCCCCCTCCCGCACCTCCATCTCCCCCTCCCTCTTCCGCTGACGCGTCGCCCT